>NC_084829.1:28394695-28475695 GCF_033115175.1 Lepus europaeus
AATTCAACTGTGTCCTTTCTACAAAAGGGTCCCATTTCTTTTTTCCAAAACACAAAAACTCATCTTGGTCGTGTGGCCTGTAGATTTCTAAGCATAACAAGCCAATTGGTTCTGTTTTGGAATAATGGATACTCTGTGCAAAGTCGTGTTTTTATGGTGTCAGAATACAAAATGCAGGCAAGGAAGAAGGCAAACCAAACTCAGACCAGAAACAATTGAGGAAACTGCCGATCATGAACCCAAACCTGGGCTGGGTCACCCAAAACAATGAAAGAAAGCAAGAAGGGGAGCCAGCCAAAACCTGTGCCCTGATTGAAAGAGAAAATGCCTCCCATGCTCTGAACGCCATATTCCAGCCTGAAAACAATAGGGAACATCATGAAATTCACTACAACACATGATCAATAAGAATAATTTGAAAAGAAGCAAAGAAATCAAAGTGTCCTTAGCGATATTGGGCTTGCTTTAGCCACAACGAAACCAGGTGATTTGGGTTTCTTGCACCCGGATAAATAAGAAAAATTGGAAAAGAAGCAAAGAAATCAGAGTCCTTGGCAATACTGGGCTTGCTTTAGGCACAAGTCAACCTGATGCTTGTGGTAGGATCTACCCCTCCCAGCTGACTGCCTGTGGAATTCTGATGGGATTAAGCACAACATCGCAGTCACACTCATTTAGTATGGAATGAAAAACTGTCCCTTCTACACATGGGTTACATTTCATTTTCCAAAACAAAAATTCATCTTGTTCACGTTGCCTGTAGATTTCTAAGCATAAAACTCCAATTTCTTGCGTTTTGATATCATACTGGTACTCTGTCTACACTCTTGTTTCCATTGCATCAGAATACAAAATGCAGAGAAAAAGAAGGCAAAAGAACTCAGACCCTGAAGAAGCTCAGGACATTGCCGATAAAGAAACCAAAAATCGGCTGAGGCACCCAAGACAATGAAAGAAAGCAAGAATGGGAGCAAGCCAAAACCTGTGCTCTGCATGAAAAAGACCATTCCTCCCATCCCCTGAACTCCATAGTCCAGCCTCAAAACAAAAGGTAACCTCATCAAATTCAATACAAACCATGATAAATAAGAAATACATGAAAAGAACAGAGCTCAAAGAGTCCTGAGTGATATTTAGCTTGATTTAGTCACAAGGAAACCAGGTTTTTCGGGTTTCATCCACCACTCCTAGCAGACAGAGTGTGGAATTGTGATTGAAATATCCAGAAAATCACAGTCACCCTCGGTTTGGAGGGAGTAAAAATCTGTCCCTTCTAGAAATGGGTTACATTTCTCATTCCAAAACAAAACAAAACCAAACATTGACTTTGGTCACGTTTCCTGTAGATTTCTAAGCATACAATTCCAATCTGTTGTGTTTCTGATATCCCAAGGGATCCTCTGTCTACACTCTTGTTTTTATGGCAAAGGAATACAAAATGTAGGGAAGGAAGAAGGCAAAACAAACTCACACCCAGAAAACATTGAGGAAATTGCTGATCAAGAGACCAAAAATGGGCTGAGGCACCCAAAGCAATGACAGAAATCTAGAACTGCAGCAAGCCAAAACCTGGGCCCTGATTGAAAAAGAACTTTCCTCCCTGCCCTGAACTCCTTATTCCACCCTCCAGCAGAAGGTCACATCATAGAATTCCTTACAACACTTGAGAAGAAGAAAAGGGTGAAAAACAAAACAACAAAACAAAACAAAGAAATCTAAGAGTCCTTAACCATATTGGGCTTGATTTAGTCAAAGTAAACCGGATGTTTCTGGGTGGATCCACCCCTCCCAGCCAACTGGCTGTGGAATTCTGATTGAATTAACCAGAAAATCCCAGGCACACTCCTTTGGGAGAAAATTCAACTGTGTCCTTTCTACAAAAGGGTCCCATTTCTTTTTTCCAAAACACAAAAACTCATCTTGGTCGTGTGGCCTGTAGATTTCTAAGCATAACAAGCCAATTGGTTCTGTTTTGGAATAATGGATACTCTGTGCAAAGTCGTGTTTTTATGGTGTCAGAATACAAAATGCAGGCAAGGAAGAAGGCAAACCAAACTCAGACCAGAAACAATTGAGGAAACTGCCGATCATGAACCCAAACCTGGGCTGGGTCACCCAAAACAATGAAAGAAAGCAAGAAGGGGAGCCAGCCAAAACCTGTGCCCTGATTGAAAGAGAAAATGCCTCCCATGCTCTGAACGCCATATTCCAGCCTGAAAACAATAGGGAACATCATGAAATTCACTACAACACATGATCAATAAGAATAATTTGAAAAGAAGCAAAGAAATCAAAGTGTCCTTAGCGATATTGGGCTTGCTTTAGCCACAACGAAACCAGGTGATTTGGGTTTCTTGCACCCGGATAAATAAGAAAAATTGGAAAAGAAGCAAAGAAATCAGAGTCCTTGGCAATACTGGGCTTGCTTTAGGCACAAGTCAACCTGATGCTTGTGGTAGGATCTACCCCTCCCAGCTGACTGCCTGTGGAATTCTGATGGGATTAAGCACAACATCGCAGTCACACTCATTTAGTATGGAATGAAAAACTGTCCCTTCTACACATGGGTTACATTTCATTTTCCAAAACAAAAATTCATCTTGTTCACGTTGCCTGTAGATTTCTAAGCATAAAACTCCAATTTCTTGCGTTTTGATATCATACTGGTACTCTGTCTACACTCTTGTTTCCATTGCATCAGAATACAAAATGCAGAGAAAAAGAAGGCAAAAGAACTCAGACCCTGAAGAAGCTCAGGACATTGCCGATAAAGAAACCAAAAATCGGCTGAGGCACCCAAGACAATGAAAGAAAGCAAGAATGGGAGCAAGCCAAAACCTGTGCTCTGCATGAAAAAGACCATTCCTCCCATCCCCTGAACTCCATAGTCCAGCCTCAAAACAAAAGGTAACCTCATCAAATTCAATACAAACCATGATAAATAAGAAATACATGAAAAGAACAGAGCTCAAAGAGTCCTGAGTGATATTTAGCTTGATTTAGTCACAAGGAAACCAAGTTTTTCGGGTTTCATCCACCTCTCCTAGCAGACAGAGTGTGGAATTCTGATTGAAATATCCAGAAAATCACAGTCACCCTCGGTTTGGAGGGAGTAAAAATCTGTCCCTTCTAGAAATGGGTTACATTTCTCATTCCAAAACAAAACAAAACCAAACATTGACTTTGGTCACGTTTCCTGTAGATTTCTAAGCATACAATTCCAATCTGTTGTGTTTCTGATATCCCAAGGGATCCTCTGTCTACACTCTTGTTTTTATGGCAAAGGAATACAAAATGTAGGGAAGGAAGAAGGCAAAACAAACTCACACCCAGAAAACATTGAGGAAATTGCTGATCAAGAGACCAAAAATGGGCTGAGGCACCCAAAGCAATGACAGAAATCTAGAACTGCAGCAAGCCAAAACCTGGGCCCTGATTGAAAAAGAACTTTCCTCCCTGCCCTGAACTCCTTATTTCACCCTCCAGCAGAAGGTCACATCATAGAATTCTTTACAAAACTTGAGAAAGAAGAAAAGGGTGAAAAACAAAACAACAAAACAAAACAAAGAAATCTAAGAGTCCTTAACCATATTGGGCTTGATTTAGTCAAAGTAAACCGGATGTTTCTGGGTGGATCCACCCCTCCCAGCCAACTGGCTGTGGAATTCTGATTGAATTAACCAGAAAATCCCAGGCACACTCCTTTGGGAGAAAATTCAACTGTGTCCTTTCTACAAAAGAGTTCCATTTCTTTTTCCAAAACACAAAAACTCATCTTGGTCGTGTGGCCTGTAGATTTCTAAGCATAACAAGCCAATTGGTTCTGTTTTGGAATAATGGATACTCTGTGCAAAGTCGTGTTTTTATGGTGTCAGAATACAAAATGCAGGCAAGGAAGAAGGCAAACCAAACTCAGACCAGAAACAATTGAGGAAACTGCCGATCAAGAACCCAAACCTGGGCTGGGGCACCCAAAACAATGAAAGAAAGCAAGAAGGGGAGCCAGCCAAAACCTGTGCCCTGATTGAAAGAGAAAATGCCTCCCATGCTCTGAATGCCATATTCCAGCCTGAAAACAATAGGGAACATCATGAAATTCACTACAACACATGATCAATAAGAATAATTTGAAAAGAAGCAAAGAAATCAAAGTGTCCTTAGCGATATTGGGCTTGCTTTAGCCACAACGAAACCAGGTGATTTGGGTTTCTTGCACCCGGATAAATAAGAAAAATTGGAAAAGAAGCAAAGAAATCAGAGTCCTTGGCAATACTGGGCTTGCTTTAGGCACAAGTCAACCTGATGCTTGTGGTAGGATCTACCCCTCCCAGCTGACTGCCTGTGGAATTCTGATGGGATTAAGCACAACATCGCAGTCACACTCATTTAGTATGGAATGAAAAACTGTCCCTTCTACACATGGGTTACATTTCATTTTCCAAAACAAAAATTCATCTTGGTCACGTTGCCTGTAGATTTCTAAGCATAAAACTCCAATTTCTTGCGTTTTGATATCATACTGGTACTCTGTCTACACTCTTGTTTCCATTGCATCAGAATACAAAATGCAGAGAAAAAGAAGGCAAAAGAACTCAGACCCTGAAGAAGCTCAGGACATTGCCGATAAAGAAACCAAAAATCGGCTGAGGCACCCAAGACAATGAAAGAAAGCAAGAATGGGAGCAAGCCAAAACCTGTGCTCTGCATGAAAAAGACCATTCCTCCCATCCCCTGAACTCCATAGTCCAGCCTCAAAACAAAAGGTAACCTCATCAAATTCAATACAAACCATGATAAATAAGAAATATATGAAAAGAACAGAGCTCAAAGAGTCCTGAGTGATAGTTAGCTTGATTTAGTCACAAGGAAACCAGGTTTTTTGGGTTTCATCCACCACTCCTAGCAAACAGAGTGTGGAATTCTGATTGAAATATCCAGAAAATCACAGTCACCCTCGGTTTGGAGGGAGTAAAAATCTGTCCCTTCTAGAAATGGGTTACATTTCTCATTCCAAAACAAAACAAAACCAAACATTCACTTTGGTCACGTTTCCTGTAGATTTCTAAGCATACAATTCCAATCTGTTGTGTTTCTGATATCCCAAGGGATCCTCTGTCTACACTCTTGTTTTTATGGCAAAGGAATACAAAATGTAGGGAAGGAAGAAGGCAAAACAAACTCACACCCAGAAAACATTGAGGAAATTGCTGATCAAGAGACCAAAAATGGGCTGAGGCACCCAAAGCAATGACAGAAATCTAGAACTGCAGCAAGCCAAAACCTGGGCCCTGATTGAAAAAGAACTTTCCTCCCTGCCCTGAACTCCTTATTCCACCCTCCAGCAGAAGGTCACATCATAGAATTCCTTACAACACTTGAGAAGAAGAAAAGGGTGAAAAACAAAACAACAGAACAAAACAAAGAAATCTAAGAGTCCTTAACCATATTGGGCTTGATTTAGTCAAAGTAAACCGGATGTTTCTGGGTGGATCCACCCCTCCCAGCCAACTGGCTGTGGAATTCTGATTGAATTAACCAGAAAATCCCAGGCACACTCCTTTGGGAGAAAATTCAACTGTGTCCTTTCTACAAAAGGGTCCCATTTCTTTTTTCCAAAACACAAAAACTCATCTTGGTCGTGTGGCCTGTAGATTTCTAAGCATAACAAGCCAATTGGTTCTGTTTAGGAATAATGGATACTCTGTGCAAAGTCGTGTTTTTATGGTGTCAGAATACAAAATGCAGGCAAGGAAGAAGGCAAACCAAACTCAGACCCAGAAACAATTGAGGAAACTGCCGATCAAGAACCCAAACCTGGGCTGGGGCACCCAAAATAATGAAAGAAAGCAAGAAGGGGAGCCAGCTAAAACCTGTGCCCTGATTGAAAGAGAAAATGCCTCCCATGCTCTGAACTCCATATTCCAGCCTGAAAACAATAGGGAACATCATGAAATTCACTACAAAACATGATCAATAAGAATAATTTGAAAATAGAAAGGCATGAGTGGAGGGGGTGGAGCTAAGATGTCACATAGTGAGGACGTGTGCCGTAGTTTGGAAAAATAAAGTTTCATAAAAGTGGAATTACTGTAGCTTCAGGAAAAGATTCAAGAAAATAACTGTAGAGGAAACGCTTCCAGATCTAGTGGATGTGACACAGAGGACCTACAGGGATCCCACTGCGTGGAAACCCAACCGCGGGAGACCAGCCTCAGAGTCTCCCCAGCGCAGGAACAAACTGGAGGTAAGACAAAGGAATCAGAAACCCAAGACATTGGGGGGGGGGAAAGCATAGGCCTCTGAGCAAAACAAAGAGCAGGCACCATTTTACATATGTAAAGCGCTGCCAAGGAGTTCACAAACTCAGTAAGCTTGGAAGTTCAGTGAAATTTGAAAACACATTGAGGGCTGCATAAACTCTTTGTGTGGCCCCAGGGGTAGATCAAACGAATACTCACAGAGGCCAGATTTCAACGATACTCAATTCCACTCACCTGTACGGAATAACTTCCCAACTGAGTCAAATAAAAAGAGAGAGAGAGAGGGAGAGAGAGAGAGCAATCCAGCAAGTAGCAAGGGAGAGAACAATCTGGGTGAGTCACTTTTTGCACAGCCTTAAACCCAAAGAATCAAGCGGAGCTCTCTGGCCACACCCATCACAGCCTCTAAGGATCCATCAAAGCAGACAGCCCACTTAGTGCCATAGTATAATGAGAAAAAAACACCACAGCCAAAAAAAAAACACATAAATTATCTCCAACATGCCAAACCACAAACATAGAAACTGAGGTAACAAGAGCAAAGAAGACACTATGATGCCCACAAATGAACAAGACACCCCAATGCAAGATTATGAAGATGAAGAGATAGAGGAAATGCAAGAAGCAGATCTCAAAAAATTGATAAGAACATTAAGAAGTTCTCAAAAACAAATTCTTGAACTACAGAAATCCTTAATGGACAAGATAGAAAATCTCTCTCGTGAAAATGAAATATTAAGGAGGAATCAAAATGAAATGAAACAACTAGTAGAACATGAAACTGAGATAGTGACAAAAAACCACAATGAAATGAAGAACTCAATAGATCAAATGACAAACACATTAGAGAGCCTTAAAAACAGAATGGGTGAAGCAGAAGAGAGAATATCGGAGTTAGAAGACAGAGAACAGGAAAGGAAACAGTCAAATCAAAGAAAAGAAGAAGAAATCAGAAATCTAAAAAATACTGTCAGGAATCTACAGGATACTATTAAAAAACCCAACATTCGGGTTCTAGGAGTTCCTGAAGGCATGGAGAGGGAGAAAGGATTAGAAGGCCTTTCTAGTGAGATACTAGCAGAAAATTTCCCAGGTTTGGAGAAGGACAGAGACATCCTAGTACAGGAAGCTCATAGAACCCCTAATAAACATGATCAAAAGAGATCCTCACCACGACATGTCGTAATCAAACTCACCACAGTGAAACACAAAGAAAAGATCCTAAAATGTGCAAGAGAGAAACGCCAGATTACTCTCAGAGGATCTCCAATTAGACTCACAGCTGACCTCTCATCAGAAACCCTACAAGCTAGGAGAGAATGGCGAGATATAGCCCAGGTACTAAGAGAGAAAAACTGCCAGCCTAGAATATTATATCCTGCAAAGCTCTCATTTGTGAATGAAGGTGAAATAAAGACCTTTCACAGCAAACAGAAATTGAAAGAATTTGTCGCCACTCGTCCAGCCCTGCAAAAGATGCTTAAAGATGTGTTACATACAGACACACAGAAACACGGTAACCAATATGAAAGAAGATAAAGGAAGGAAACCTCACAGCAAAAGATCACAGGAGTCTCAAACCATATATTAGAAAATATCTTTGGCAAATGACAGGGCAAAGTTACTCCTTCTCAATAGTCACATTGAATGTTAATGGCTTGAACTGTCCAGTTAAAAGACACCGATTGGCTGATTGGGTTAAGGAACAAAACCCATCTTTTTGCTGCTTACAAGAAACTCATCTTTCCAACAATGATGCATACAGGCTGAAAGTGAAAGGCTGGAAAAATATATACCACGCCAACAGAAATGAAAAAAGAGCGGGCGTAGCCATCTTAATATCAGACAACATAAACTTTACCAAAAAAACTGTTAGGAGAGACAAAGAGGGGCACTATTTAATGATTAGGGGATCCATTCAACAGGAAGGTATAATGATTATCAATGTATATGCACCTAATCACAGCGCACCAGCTTATTTAAAAGACTTGTTATGGGACTTAAAGGGAGACTTAGACACCAATACAATAGTACTGGGGGACTTCAATACTCCACTCTCAGAGATAGACAGATCAACAGGACAGAAGGTCAACAAGGGGACAGTAGATTTAAATCACACTATAGCCCAAATGGATCTAACAGATATCTACAGAACATTTCATCCTACATCTAAGGACTTTACATTCTTCTCAGCAGTACATGGAACCTTCTCTAGGATTGACCACATATTAGGCCATAAAGCAAGTCTCAGCAAATTCAAAAGAATTAGAATCATACCATGCAGCTTATCAGACCACATAGGAATGAAATTGGAAATTAGCAACTCGGGAATCCCTAGAGCACGTGCAAACACATGGAGATTGAACAACATGCTCCTGAATGAACAATGGGTCATAGAAGAAATTAAAAGAGAAATCAAAAATTGTCTGGAAGTAAATGAGGATAAAAGCACAACATACCAAAAGCTATGGGATACAACAAAAGCAGTGTTAAGAGGAAAGTTTATATCAATAGGTGCCTACATCAAGAAATTGGAAAGGCACCAAATAGATGAGCTTTCAAGTCATCTCGAGGATCTAGAAAATCTGCAGCAAACCAAACCCAAACCCAGAAGGAGAAGAGAAATAATTAAAATCAAAGAAGAAATCAACAGGATTGAATCCAAAAAAATTACAAAAAATCAGCCAAACAAGGAGCTGGTTTTTTGAAAAAATAAACAAAATTGACACCCCATTGGCCCAACTAACTAAAAAAAGAAGAGAAAAGACCCAAATCAATAGGATCAGAGATGAAAAGGGAAATGTAACAACAGACACCACAGAAATAAAAAGAATCATCAGAAATTACTACAAGGACTTGTATGCCAGCAAACAGGGAAATCTATCAGAAATGGACAGATTCTTGGACACATACAACCTCCCTAACTTGAGCCAGGAAGACATAGAAAACCTAAACAGACCCATAACTGACACAGAAATTGAAAGAGTAATAAAGGCCCTCCCAACAAAGAAAAGCCCAGGGCCAGATGGATTCACTGCTGCGTTCTACCAGACATTTAGAGAAGAACTAACTCCAATTCTTCTCAAACTATTCAGAGCAATTGAAAAAGAGGGAATCCTCCCAAATTCTTTCTATGAAGCCACCATCACCTTAATTCCTAAGCCAGAAAAAGATGCAACATTGAAAGAGAATTACAGACCAATATCCCTGATGAACATAGATGCAAAAATCCTCAATAAAATTCTGGCCAATAGAATGCAACAACACATGAGAAAGATCATCCACCCAGACCAAGTGGGATTTATCCCTGGTATGCAGGGATGGTTCAACATTCGCAAAACAATCAACGTAATACACTATATTAACAGACTGCAGAAGAAAAACCATATGATTCTCTCAATAGACGCAGAGAAAGCATTTGATAAAATACAACACCCTTTCATGATGAAAACTCTAAGCAAACTGGGTATGGAAGGAACATTCCTCAATACAATCAAAGCAATATATGAAAAGCCCACGGACAACATCCTATTGAATGGGGAACAGTTGGAAGCATTTTCGCTGCGATCTGGTACCAGACCGGGATGCCTACTCTCACCACTGCTATTCAATATAGCTCTGGAAGTTTTAGCCAGAGCTATTAGGCAAGAAAAAGAAATTAAAGGGATACAAATTGGGAAGGAAGAACTCAAACTATCCCTCTTTGCAGATGATATGATTCTTTACTTAGGGGACCCAAAGAACTCAACTAAGAGACTACTGGAACTCATCGAAGTGTTTGGCAAAGTTTCAGGATATAAAATCAATCCACCAAAATCAGCAGCCTTTGTATACACAGGCAATGCCACGGCTGAGGAAGAACTTCGAAGATCAATCCCGTTCACAATAGCTACAAAAACAATCAAATACCTTGGAATAAACTTAACCAAGGACGTTACAGTTCTCTGTGAAGAAAACTATAAAACCTTAAAGAAAGAAATAGAAGAGGATACCAAAAAATGGAGAAATCTTCCATGCTCATGGATTGGAAGAATCAATATCATCAAAATGTCTATTCTCCCAAAAGCAATTTATACATTCAATGCAATACCAATCAAGATACCAAAGACCTTCTTCTCAGATCTGGAAAAAATAATGCTGAAATTCATATGGAGACACAGAAGACCTCAAATAGCTAAAGCAATCTTGTACAACAAAAACAAAGCCAGAGGCATCACAATACCAGATTTCAGGACAAACTATAGGGCAGTTGTTATCAAAACATCATGGTACTGGTACAGAAACAGATGGATAGACCAATGGAACAGAATAGAAACACCAGAAATCAATCCAAACATCTACAGCCAACTTCTATTTGATCAAAGATCCAAAACTAATCCCTGGAATAAGGACAGCCTATTCAATAAATGGTGCTGGGGAAATTGGATTTCCACATGCAGAAGCCTGAAGCAAGACCCATACCTTTCACCTTACACAAAAATTCACTCAACATGGATTAAAGACTTAAATCTACAACCCGAAATCATCAAATTGTTAGAGAGCATTGGAGAAACCCTGCAAGATATAGGCACAGGCAAAGACTTCTTGGAAAAGGCCCCAGGAGCACAGGCAGTCAAAACCAAAATTAACATTTGGGATTGCATCAAATTGAGAAGTTTCTGTACTTCAAAAGAAACAGTCAGGAAAGTGAAGAGGCAACTGACAGAATGGGAAAAAATATTTGCAAACTATACCACAGATAAAGGGTTGATAACCAGAATCTACAAAGAAATCAAGAAAATCCACAACAACAGAACAAACAACCCACTTAAGACATAGACCAAGGACCTCAATAGACATTTTTCGAAAGAAGAACTCCAAATGGCTAACAGACACATGAAAAAATGTTCAAGATCACTAGCAATCAGAGAAATGCAAATCAAAACCACAATGAGGTTCCATCTCACCCCGGTAGGAATGGCTCACATTCAGAAATCTACCAACAACAGATGCTGGAGAGGATGTGGGGAAAAAGGGACACTAACCCACTGTTGGTGGGAATGCAAACTGGTTAAGCCACTATGGAAGTCAATCTGGAGATTCCTGAGAAACCTGAACATAACCCTACCATACAACCCAGCCATCCCACTCCTTGGAATTTACCCAAAGGAAATTAATTTGGCAAATAAAAAAGCCATCTGCACATTAATGTTTATTGCAGCTCAATTCACAATAGCTAAGACCTGGAACCAACCCAAATGCCCATCAACAGTAGACTGGATAAAGAAATTATGGGACATGTACTCCATAGAACACTATACAGCAGTAAGAAACAATGAAACCCAGTCATTTGCAACAAGATGGAGGAATCTGGAAAACATCATGCTGAGTGTGAATTAAGCCAGTCCCAAAGAGACAAATATCATTTGTTCTCCCTGATCGGCGACAACTGAGCACCAAAGGGGAAACCTGTTGAAGTGAAATGGACACTATATGAAACAATGAACTAATCAGCTCTTGTCCTGACTCTAGATGTACAATGTAATACTTTATCCTTTTTAGTATTTGTTCTGTTGTTCTAGTACTAGTGGTTGAACTCTGTAATTAACACACAATTATTCTTAGGTGTTTAAATTTTAACTGAAAAGTGATCCCTGTTAAATTTCAGAGTGTAAAAAGAGAGGGAGGAGATGTACAATTTGGGACATGCACAATCAGACTTGCCCCAAATGGTGGAGTTAGAAATGTGCCAGGGGATTCCAATACAAGGTGACATGTACCAATGCCATCTCACTAGTCCAAGTGATCAATTTCTTTTCCCAATTAATGGCTCTGATAGGTCTAAGAGTTATAGGGATCACACAAACAAGACTAGTGTCTGCTAATACTAACTGATAGAATCAAAAAGGGAGAGAAGGATCCAACATGGGAAGCGGGATACACAGCAGACTCACAGAATGGCAGATGTCCTAAACAACACTCTGGCCTCAGAATAAGCCCTTAAGGCATTCGGATCTAGCTGAAGATCCCATGAGAGTTTTGTAGGCATGGAAAACCAAGATACCATGAAAAAGAAAAAAAAAGAAGACCTAAATGAAAGATCTCTGTGAGTGAGATCCCAGTGGAAAGAATGGGGCCATCAAAAAAGGAGGTAACTTTCTCTGAAGGGAGGAGAGAACTTCCACTTTAACTATGACCCTATTGGAATAAGATCAAAATCAGCGAACTCTAAAGGCTTCCATAGCCCTGGCAACTCATGACTAGAGCCTAGGGAGATTACTGACGCCATGAACAGGAGTGTCAAATTGTTAAGTCAGCAACAGGAGTCACTGTGCACTTACGTCTCATGTGGGATCTGTCCTTAATGTGTTGTCTAATGTGCAGTGATGCTATAACTAGTACTGAAAGAGTATTTTTACACTTTGTGTTTCTGTGTGGGTACAAACTGATGAGATCTTTACTAATTATATACTGAATAGATTTTCTGTATATAAAGATAATTGGAAATGAAAAAAAAACCTGGTGTTAAATTGGAAATGGCATAGAAAATTAATTTTTTTAAAAAATATTATGTAGGATCTCTGTCTTTAATGTGCTGTACACTCTTATTTAATGCTATAACTAGTACACCAACAGTATTTTTTACACTTTATGTTGCTATATGGGGGCAAACGGTTGAAATCGTTACCTAATATATACTAAACTGATCTTCTGTATATAAAGAGAATTGAAAATCAATCTTGATGTGATTGGAATGGGAGAGGGAGCAGGAAAGGGGAGGGTTGCAGGTGGGAGGGAAGTTATTGGAGGGGGGGAGCCATTGTAACCCATAAGGTGTACTTTAGAAATTTATATTCATTAAATAAAAGTTTAATAAATGAAAAAAAAAAACAATCTGCTGAGGCACCCAAAACAATGAAAGAAAGCAAGAAGGGGAGCCAGCCAAAACCTGTGCCCTAATTGAAAGAGAAATTTCCTCCCATGCTCTGAACTCCATATTCCAGCCTGAAAACAATAGGGAACATCATGAAATTCACTACAACACATGATCAATAAGAATAATTTGAAAAGAAGCGAAGAAATCAAAGAGTCTTTAGCGATACTGGTCTTGATTTAGCCACAACCAAACCAGGTGATTCGGGTTTCATGCACCATGATACAAAAGAAAAATTGGAAAAGAAGCAAAGAAATCAGAGTCCTTGGCAATACTGGGCTAGATTTAGGCACAAGTAAACCTGATGCTTGTGGTTGGATCCACCCCTCCCAGTTCATTGCCTATGGAATTCTGATGGAATTAAACACAACATCGCCATCACACTCATTTTGTATGGAATGAAAAACTGTCCCTTCTACATATGGGTTACATTTCATTTTCCAAAACAGAAAAATTCATCTTGGTCACGTTGCCTGTAGATTTCTAAGCATAAAACTCCAATTTCTTGCGTTTTGATATCATACTGGTACTCTGTCTACACTCTTGTTTCCATTGCATCAGAATACAAAATGCAGAGAATGGAGAAGGCGAACAACCTCAGACCCTGACAAAGCTCAGGAAATTGCCGATAAAGAAACCAAAAATCAGCTGAGGCACCCAAAACAATGAAAGAAAGCGAGAATGGGAGCAAGCCAAAACCTGTGCTCTGCATGAAAAAGACCATTCCTCCCATCCCCTGAACTCCATATTCCAGTCTCAGATCAAATTTATTACAAGCCATGATAAACAAGAAAATTATGCAAAAAAAAACAAGAAATTCATTAGCCTAATTGAGCTTGATTTATTTAAAATAAACTGGATGTTTCTGGTTACATGCACTCCTCCCAGGTGACAGGCTATGGAATTCTAATTGAGTTAACCAGAAAATTGCAGACACATTCATTTTGGAGGGTATCAAAATCTGTGCCCTCACAAAAGGGGTATATTTCATTTTCCAAAACTGAAAAACTTACCTGGGTCGTGTTTCATGAAGATTGCTAATCATAAAATTCCAATTTGTTGTGTTTCTTATGTCATAATGGATTCTCTATATATACTCTTATTTTTATTGTATGTGAATGCAAAATACAGGGAAGGCAGAAGGCAAAACAAACTAGACCCAGTAAAAATTTAGCAAATTACCGATAAATAAACCAAAAATTTGGGGAGAAACCCAAATCATGCAAGAAACATTAAACTGGAGCAAGCCAAAACCTGTGCCCTGAAAGAAAAATACATTTCCCTCTGTGCCCTGAACTCAATATTCCAGCCTCAAAACAAAAGGTCACATCATAAAATTCATTGCAAAGCATGATAAAAAAGAAAAATATGAGAAGCAAGGAAATCAGAGTCCTTAGTGATATTGGGCTTGATTTAGATACAAGTAAACCAGATGTTTCTGGTTGGATCCACCCCTCCCAGCAGACTGCCTATGGTATTCTGATTGAATTAAACAGAAAGCAGAAGTCACACTCATTTTTGCGGGAATGAGATTCAGTCCCTCTGCAAAAGGGTTAGATTTCTTTTACCAAAACAGAAAAAATCATCTTGGTCGTGTTGCCTGTAGATTTCTAAGCATAAATACTCCAATTTGTTGTGGTTTTTATATCAAACTGATACTCTTCATTGCATCAGAATACAAAATGTAGGGAAAGAAAAAGGAAAAAAATCTCAGACCCAGAAAATGTTTATGAAATTGCCGATAAAGAAACCAAAAACTGGCTGAGGACCCAAAACTATGAAAGAAAGCCAGAATTTAGCCAGCCAAAATCTGGGCTCCGATTGAAAAAGACCATTCCTCCTGTGCCCTGAAATCCATATTCCAGCTTCAATAAAAAAGGTAACAGCATCCAATTCATTACAAACCATGATAAATAAGAAAAATGTGAAAAAAAAAAACAAAGAAATCAAAGAGTCCTTAGCCTAATTGGGTCTGATTTAGTCACAAGTAAAACAGATCTTTCCAGTTTCATTCACCCCTCTCAGCCCACTAGCTGTGGAATTCTAATGGAATTAACCAGATAATCACAGTCAGACTCCCTTTGTAAGGAATCAAAATCTGTCCCTTCTACATATGGGTTACATTTCACTTTCCAAAACAGAAAAATTCATCTTGGTCATGTTGTCTGTAGATTTGTAAGCATAAAACTCCAATTTGTTCTGTTTTTTATATCATAATGGATACCCTGTCTACACTCTTGTTTTTATTGCATCAGAATACAATACACAGGAAAGGAAGAAGGTAAAACAAACTCAGACCCAGATAATATTTCAGAAATTGCCGATAAAGAAACCAAAAATTGGCTGAGGCACCCAAAATAATGAAAGAAACCTAGAATTGGAGCAAACCAAAACCTGTGCCCTGATTGAAAAAGAGCATTCCTCCTGTGCCCTGAACACCATATTCCAGCCTTGAGCAAAAGGTAACAACATCAAATTCATTACAAACCACAACAAATAAGAAAAGTGTGAAAGAAAACCAAAGAAATCAAAGAATAATTAGCCTACTTAGGCTTGATTTAGTCAAAGTAAACCGGATGTTTCTGGTTTCATCCACCCTTTCCAGGTGACTGGCTAGGGAATTCTGATTGAATTAATAAGAAAATCACAGTAACACTTATTTTGGATGGAATCAAAATCTGTCCCCTCTACAAAAGGGTTACACTTCATATTCTAAAATAGAAACACTCAACTTGGTCGTGTTTCATGTATTTTTCTAAGAATAAAATATGAATAAGTTTGTGTTTCTTATATCATAATTTATGCTCTGTATACATCTTTTTTTTATTGTATCAGAATACAAAATGTAGGGAAGGCAGAATTCAAAACAAAATAGACTCAGAAAAAATTTTTAAACACAAAATCGCAGCCACATCCATTTTTTATGGATTGAAAAACTATCCCTTGTACATATGGGTTACATTTCATTTTCCAAAACAGAAAAATTCATCTTGGTCATGTTGCCTGTATATTTCTAAGCATGAAATCTATACTAATTATATACTGAATCAATCTTCTGTATATAAAGATAATTGGAAATGAAAACAAAAGAACAACCTGGTGTTAAATTGGAACTGGAATAGAAAATTAATTAATTTTTAAAAAAATATTATGTAGGATCTCAGTCTTTAATGTGCTGCACACTCTTATTTAATGCTATAACTAGTACTCCAACAGTATTTTTTTTCACTTTGTGTTGCTATATGGGGGCAAACTGTTGAAACCTTTACCTAATATATACTAAACTGATTTTCTGTATATAAAGAGAATTGAAAATCAATCTTGATGTGAATGGAAGGGGAGAGGGAGTGGGAAAGGAGAGGGTTGCAGGTGGAAGGGAAGTTATGGGGGGGGGGGGAAGCCATGTAACCCATAAGCTGTACTTTGGAAATGTATATTCATTAAATAAAAGTTTAAAAAAAATTCCAATTGTTTTTTTATATATACACCATAATGGATACTCTGCCTACACTCTTCTTTTTATTGCATCAGAATGCAAAATGCAGAGAATGGAGAAGGCAAAACAAACTCAGACCCTGAAAAAGTTTATGAAATTGCTGATAAAGAAACCAAAAACTGGTTTAGGCACCCAAAACAATGAAAGAAAGCTAAATTGGAGCAAGATAACCCCCGTGCACTGATTGGAAAAGATATTATTTTCTGTGCCCTGAACTTGATATTCCAGTCTCAAAACAAAAAGTCATATCATAAAATACATTTAAACCATGATAAATAAGAAAACTTTGAAAAGAAGCAAAGAAATCAAAGAGTGCTTAGCAATATTGGGCTTGTTTTAGGCACAAGTAAACCAGATGTTTGTGGTGGGATCCACCCCTTCCAGCCAACTGGCTGTGGTTTTCTGATTGAATGAACCAGAAAATAGTAGTCACACTTGATTGGAGGGAATGAAAATTTGTCGCTTCTACAAATGGGTTACATTTCATTTTGCAAAACACAAAAACTCATCTTTGTCGTGTTGCCTGTTGACTTCTAAGCATCAAACTCCAATCGGTTCTGTTTGTTATATCATAATGGATTCTCTGTCTACACTCTCATTTTTATTGCATCAGAACACAATATGCAGGAAAGGAAGAAGTCAAAACAAACTCAGACCCAGAAACAAATTAGGAAATTGCCGATCAAAAAACCAACAATATGCTGAGGCACCCTAAACAATGAAAGAAAGCTAGAATTGGAGCAAGCCAAAACCTGTGCCTTGATTTAAAAAGACCATTCTTCCAGTGATCTGAACTCCATATTCCAGCTTCAGAACAAAAGGTAACATCATCAAATTCATTACAAACCATGAGAAATAAGAAAAGTGTAAAAAAAAAACACAAAGATATCAAAGAATCCTTATTATTGGGCTTGATTTGGTCACAAATAACCCATATGTCTCCGGTTTCAGCCCCACTCGGAGCCAACTGGCAGTGGAATTCAGATCGAATTGAACAGAATATCGTAGTCACACTCCTTTTGTAGGGTATTCAAATCTGTCCTCCCTACAAAAGGGTTACCTCTCATATTACAAAACATAAAAACTCAGATTAGTCGTGTTGCCTGTAGATTTCTAAGCATAAAATCCCAATTTGTTATGTCTTTCATATCATATTGGATACTCTTTATAAACTATTGTTTTTATTGCATCAGAATACAAAATGCAGGGAATGGATAAGACAAAACAAACTCAGACACAGAAAAAGTTTAAGAAATTGCTGATAAAGAAATCAAACATCGGCTGAGGCACCCAAAACAATCAAAGAATGGGAGGAAGCCAAAACCTGTACCCTGATTGAAAAAGAGCATTGCTCCTGTGCCCTGAACTCCATATTCCAGCTTAAAAAAAGGTAACATCATCAAATTCATTAAAAACAATGGTAAATAAGAAAAGTGTGAAAAAAACAAAGAAATCAAAGAGTCCTTAGTGATATTGGGCTTGATTTAGTGACTAGTAAACCGGATGTTTCCAGTTTGAGCCACCAGCACCAGTGACTGGCTGTGGAATTCTTATGGAATTCACCAGATAATCACAGCCATACTCCTTTTGCAGGATATTATAATCTGTCCTTTCTTAAAAAAATTTACATTTCATTTTCCAAAACACAAAAACTCATCTAGGTCATGTTGCCTGTAGATTTGTAGGCATAAAATCCCAATTTGTTATGTTTTTCATATCATATTGGATACTCTTTCTAAACTGTTGTTTTTATTACATCAGAATAAAAATGTTTGCAAGGAAGAAGACAAAACAAACTCAGACCCAGAAAACGTTTAGGAAATTGCTGATAAAAATACCAACAATCGGCTGTGGCAACAAAACAATGAAAGAAAGCAAGAATTGTAGCAAGCCAAAACCTGTACACTGTTTGAAAAAGACCATACCTCCCATGCCCTGAACTCCATATTCCAACCTCAAAACAAAAGGTAACATCGTCCAGTTCATTACACACCATGATAAATAAGAAAAGTGTGAAAAGAAAAAGAAATGAAAGAGTCCTTAGTTATATTGGGCTTGATTTAGTCACAAGTAAACCGGATGTTTCCGGTTTCAGCCACCCCTCCCAGAAAACTGTCTGTGGAATTATGATGGAATTATCCGGAAAATCGGTGTCACACACCTTTTGGAGGGTACTAAAATCTGTCCCTTCTACAAATGGGTTACATTTCATTTTCAAAAACACAAAAACTCATCTAGGTCGTGTTGCATGTAGATTTCTAAGCATAAAATCTCAATTTGTTATGTCTTTCATATCATATTGGATACTCTTTCTAAACTTGTTTTTCCTGCATCAGAATACAAAATGTAGGGAAGGAAGAAGGCAAAAAAAAAACTCATACCCAGAAAAATTTTAGGAAATTGATCATGAAGAAACCAACGATAGGCTGAGGCACCAAAACAATGAAAGAAAGCTAGAACTGGAGAAAGCCAAAGCCTGTACCCTGATTGAAAAATACCATTCCTCCCGTGCCCTGAACTCCATATTCCAACCTCTACACAAAAGGTAACAGCATCCAATTCATTGCAAACCATGATAAGAAAATTTGAAAAGAACCAAAGAAATCAAAGTGTCTTTAGCGATATTGGGCTTCATATAGTCAAAAGTAAACCGGATATTTCCAGTTTCATTCACCCCACCTAGGACTCTGGCTGTGGAATTCTGATTGAATTAACAAAAAAAAAAACTTACTTGAACTCATTTTGGTGGAAATCAGAATCTATCACCTCTACAAAAGGTTTGCATTTCATATTCCAGAACAAAAAACTAACCTGCGCCATGTTTCCTGTAGATTTTTAAGCATAAAATTCCAATTTGTTGTTTCTTATATCATAATGGATACTCTGTATACACACTTGTTTTTATTGCATCAGAATACAAAATATGGGGAAGGATGAAGGCAAAAAAAAAAAAAAACCCAGACCCAGTAAAAATTGTGGAAATTGCCGATAAAGAAACAAAAAACCGGGTGAGGCACCCAAGACAATGAAAAAAAGCTAAAATTGGAGCAAGCAAAAACCTGTGCCCTGATTGAAAAAGACATTTCCTCTCATGCCCTAAACTCAATATCCCAGCCTCAAAACAAAATTTAACATCATAAAATTCATTACAAACCATGATAAATAAGAAAAATTTGAAAAGAAGCAAAGAAATCAAGGAGTACTTAGGGAATTTGGCTTAATTTAGTCACAAGTATATGAAGTGTTTTTCGTTTCATCCAAACCTCCCAAATGAATGTCTGTGGAATTGATTGATTTAACCAAAATATCACATCACAATAGCTTTAGAGAGTATTAAAATCTATCAATACTACAAAAGGGTTACATTTCATATTCCAAAACAAAAAAACTCCCCTTGGTCATATTTCCTGCAGATTTCGAAGCATAAAATTCCAATTTGCTGTGTTTCTTGTATCACAATGGATACTCCGTCTACTATCTTGTTTATATTGCATCAGAATACAAAATGTAGGGAGGACAGAAGACAAAACAAACTCAGACTGAGAAAAATTTGAAGAACGTGCTGATAAAGAAACCAAAAATCGGCTGAGACACCCAAAATAATGAAAGAAATTTAGAATTGGAGCAAGCCCAAACCTGTGCCCTGCTTGAAAAAGACCATTCCTCCTGTGCCCTGAACTTGATATTCCAGCCTCAAAACAAAAGGTCACATCATAAAATTCATTGAAAACCATGATAAAAAAGAAAAAAATTTGAAAAGAAGCAAAGAAATCAAAGAGTCCTTAGTGATGTTGGGCGTGATTTAGGCACAAATATTCTGGATTTTTCTGGTATGATCCACCCCTCCCAGCAGACTGCCTGTGGAATTCTGATTGAATTTATCAGAAAATAGCACTCACACTCGATTTGGACGAATGAGAATCAGTCCTTTATACAAAAGGGTTACATTTCTTTTTCCAAAATGGAAAAAATATTCTTGGTGGTTTCTTTCGCCTGTAGATTTCTAAGCATAAAACTCCAATTTGTTGTGTTTTTTATACCATAGTGGATTCTCTGCCTACACTCTTCTTTTTATTGCATCAGAATACAAAATGCAGGGAATGGAGATGGCAAAACAAACTCAGACCTAGAAAATATTTCGGAAATCGCCGATCAAGAAACCAAAAACCGGCTGAGGCACCCAAACAATGAAAGAAAGTTGGAATTTGAGCAAGCTAAAACCTCTGCCCTGATTGAAAAAGAGCATTTCTCCCCTGCCCTGAACTCCATATTCCACCCTCAAAACAAAAGGTAACATCATCCAATTCATTACAAAACATAATAAATAATGAAAAGTGTGAAAAAAAAAAACAAAGAAATCAGAGTCCTTAGCAATATTGGGCTTGATTTAGATACAAGTAAACTGGATGTTTCTGGTTGGGTCCACCCCTTCCTAACTACTGGCTGTGGAATTCTGATGCAATTAACCAGAAAATCACAGGAACACTCATTGTTGAGGGAATTAAAACTGTGCCTTGTAAAAATGGGTTACATTTCATTTTCCAAAACACAAAAGCTATTCTTGGTCGTGCTGCCTGTAGATTTGTAAGCATGAAATGCCAATTTGTTGGGTTTTTTTTAGATCATAATGGATACCCTCTCTAAACTGTTGTTTTTATGCATCAGAATACCAAATGCAGGGAAGGAGAAGTGAAAATGAACTTAGAGTAAGAAAAATGTAGGAAATTGCTGATAAATAAACGAAAATCAGTTGAGGCACCCAAAACAATGACAGAAAGCTAGAATTGGAGCAAGCCAAAACTTGTACCCTGATAGAAAATGACCATTCCTCCTGTGCCCTGAACTGCATATTCCAGCCTCAAAACAAAAGGTAACATTGTCCAATTCATTACAAACCATGATAAATAAAAATAGTGTAAAAAAACAAAAGGAATCAGAGTCATCAGTGATATTGGGCTTGATTTAGTCACAAGTAAACCAGATGTTTCCAGTTTCAGCCACCACTCCCAGTCAAATGGCTGTGGAATTCTGATGGAACTAACTAGAAAATCGCAGTCACACTCCTTTGGAGGAAAGCAAAATCTGTCCTTTCTACAAATAGTTTACATTTCATTTTCAAAACCACAAAATCTCATCTTGGTCGTGTTGCCTGTAGATTTCTATGCATAAAAATCCAATTTTTTGTGTTGTTTATATCATATTGGATACTCTTTCCACACTGTTGTTTTATTGCATCAGGATACAAAATGCAGGGAATGAAGAAGGCAAAAGAAATTCAGACCCAGAAAAAGTTTAGGAAATTGCAAATAAAGAAACCAACAATCGACTGATGCACCAAAAGAAAGAAAGAAAGCTAGAATTGAAGCAAGCAAAAATCTGTGCCCTGATTTTAAATGACCATTCCTCATGTGCCTGGAACTCCATATTCCAGCCTCAAATCAAAAGGTAACTTGATCCAATTCATTACAACCATGGTAAATAAGAAAATTGTGGGAAAAAAATAAAGAAATCAAAGAATCCTTAGTGATATTGGGCTTCATTTAGGGACAAGTAAACCGGATGTTTCTGGTTTCAGCCTCCACTCCAAGCCAATTGGATGTGGAATTCTGATATAATTAACCAGAAAATCACAGTCATTCTTGTTGTTGAGGGAATTAAAGCTGTCTCTTGTAAAAATGTGTTACTTCTCATTTTCCAAAACACAAAACCTCATCTTATCATGTTGCCTGTAGATTTTTAAATATAAAACACCAGTATATAGTGTTTCTGATATCCTAAGGGATCCTCTGTCTACACTCTTGTTTTTATGGCAAAGGAATACAAAATGTAGGGAAGGAAGAAGGCAAAACAAACTCAGACCCAGAAAAAATTGAGGAAATTTCCGATAATGAAACCGAAATTCGGCTGCGGCATGCAAAACTTTGACAGAAACCTAGAATTGGAGGAAGCCAATGCCTGTGCGATTGAAAAAGACCATGCCAACCGTGCCCTGAACTCCATATTCCAACCTCAAAATAAAAGGTAACATCATCCAATGCATTACAAACCCAGATAAATATGAAAAGTGTGAAAAAAACAAAGAAATCAGAGTCTTTTTTTTATAGAATTTTGCTTTCTTATTTTTTTTAACTTTTATTTAATGAATATAAATTTCCAGTGTACAGCTTATGGATTACAATGGCTTCCCCCTCCCATAACTTCCCTCCCACCCACAACCCTCCCCTCTCCTGCTCCCTCTCCCCTTCCATTTGCATCAAGATTCATTTTCAATTCTCTTTATATACAGAAGATCAATTTAGTATAAAGATTTCAACAGTTTGCACCCACATAGAAACACAACGTGAAACATACTGTTTGAGTTCTAGTTATAGCATTAAATCAAAATGTACAGCGCATTAAGGACAGAGATCCCACATGAGGAGCAAGTGCACAGTGGCTCCTGTTGTTGACCCAACAAATTGACACTCTAGTTTATGGCGCCAGTAACCACCCTAGGCTGTCGTCATGAGTTGCCAAGGCTATGGAAGCCTTCCAAGTTTGCCGACTCTGATCATATTTTGACAAGGTCATAAAAGACAGAGTGAGGATAGTAACCAATGATCCTAAGAGTGGCATTTACCAGGTTTGAACAATTATACAGCATTAAGTGGGGAAGAGGACCATCAGTACACACAGGTTGGGAGTAGAGCCATTGGTGGTAGAGTAGAGGTTATGATTACAAAGGAATGAGGCCCAAGTACGCTAGACAGGGTCTAGAACAAAGGACAGAGTCATTATTAGAGGAGCTAAGAAAGGTGCTGTCTAAGCTACAATTAAGTTTTCTGATTGAGAGGCAAATAGAACCTGATAGAAGGGGCTTGATAATAATCTGTTGGGCTTTAGGCCTTGTAAGTGAAGAGGCCCAGACCTATCTATCTCTTCACATGGGGTATATCCTAAGGGAGGTGTGAACCTCCTAGGGGAAGGCACTCTGTTGACTTTCATTACTTGGCTGGTCTGGGAGGAGAGCCGGCCAGGTAAAGGCAGGTGGCATCTCTAACAAGAAATTTACAGTTCTGCCTGCAATGTTGCTGACCCTACTTGACCATCCCCTCAGCTGCAGTGGTCACTTTGGAAGTTGGGCTGAGTGAAGGGCTTTTCAGCTTAGAGCCAATAAGATCTGTGGCTCTGACATGGGCATCCTTCGACTCCAGGGCAGGTCCATTTCCGGTGATCCAACTCTTGGCAGAGCTGCCA
The DNA here is from genome assembly GCF_033115175.1 of Lepus europaeus. Taxonomy (NCBI): domain Eukaryota; kingdom Metazoa; phylum Chordata; class Mammalia; order Lagomorpha; family Leporidae; genus Lepus; species Lepus europaeus. The sequence goes on from NC_084829.1 coordinate 28,418,601, forward strand.
GGACTCTTCACAAGCTGACTTCTGCTAAAGCCCATGCTTACCACATTGAAAGCCACTGCAGTGGACTGGCCTGTAATGGCTTATAGATAAGATTGTCCATAAATTTAAGCTGCTAAAATCAATCAAAGATACATTTTAATTCATGGGACCTGAATCTCTGCAACATATGTTTTATACTTGTTGGTAGAAAGAAACTAAAAACATTTTATATGGTTGTGCTTAAGTTTACTGGTTAAACAAACTACACCATGTTAGATATTTAAGAGGTGTTTTCAAATACATGATTCTTCAAATTTATAGAAGGCATTGGACCTTCTGGTAAATGTTTTCTTAACTTGTTATCTAATGGTCGAAACGGTTTGCTAAGTATTCATGTAATATTGCTATTGTCAGCAAGCGATCTAGGACTTGCTCCCTCATTTCTCTATTCTAAGCCCAACTTGTTCTTTCATTTCTCTATTCTCTTCAAGATAGGAAACTAATTTTATTATGAAGGAATCTGTAGGATGCACAATTTAATCTTTAGACCTTATAAAAGAGATGGCTAACATTTTTCTGTAATAGCATAGCCAAAATAAGAACTTAAATAATAATTTCATAGCTAGATTCACTTCGCCATCAGCGAAGTATACAGTAAGTAGAAAAAACCTCCCTTTCAGACCAAAGGGAAAGAAAGTTTTAAAGTGAGAATATAATTTTCCTCATGGGCATTGTCTACCTTAGAAAAACTACTACAGAACATGCCTGTGACTATAGACTTGTAGTTCAGGCCACCGAAGATTAGAGATGGGACATGGGCACTCCCTTGACTTGCATCCTCTGGTTTGCTTTAACACAAACCAGGCGGAAAAGAAAGCTAGGCATCAGAAGCAATGGGTGGCAGGCCTATTAATGGCTGATCTGTACAGTGATCTGCCCTCAAGAAGACCCAACAGAAATCAAAGAGTCTTTAGCAATACTGGTCTTGATATAGTCACAAGTAAACCGAATGTTTCCGGTTTCAGCCAACACTCCCAGCTTAACTGGGAGCAGCCAACTAGCTGTGGTATCCTGATTGAATTAACGAGAAAATTGTAGTCACGCTCATTTTGGAGGGAAGCTAGTATTGGAGCAAACCAAACCTGTGCCCTGATTGAAAAAGACGTTCCCTCCCATGCCCTGAACTCGATATTCCAGCCTCAAAACAAAAGGACATATAAAATTCATTGCAAATCATGGTAAAAAAGAAAAATTTGAAAACAAGCAAAGAAATCAAACAGTCATTAGCTATATTTGGCTTGATTTAGGCACAAGTAAACTGGAAGTTTCTGGTTGGATCCACCCAACACAGCTGACTGGCTGTGGAATTCTGATTGAATTAACCCAAACTTTGAAGTCACACTCCATTTGGAGGGAATGAGAATGAGTCCCTTCTACAAAAGAGTTACATTTCATTTTCTAAAACTGAAAAAAATTATCTTGTTCGTGTTTCCTGTAGATTTCTAAGCATAAAACTCCAATTTATTCTGTTTCTTAGATCAAACTGGTTACTCTGCCTACACTATTCTTTTCATTTTATCAGAATAAAAAACGTAAGTAAAGAAAAAGCAAAACAAACTCAGACACAGAATATATTTCAGAAATTGCCATTCAAGAAACCAAAAACTGCCGGAGGCACCCAAATGAAAGAAACCTAGAATTTGAGCAAGCTAAAACCTGTGTCCTGATTGTAGAAGACCATTCCTCCCATGCCCTGAACTCCATATTCCAGCCTCAAAACAAAAGGTAACATCATCCAATTCATTAAAAACTATGATAAATAAGTAAAGTGTGAAAAAAGCAAGGAAAGCAAAGAGTCATTAGCCTGATAGGGCTTGATTTATTCAAAGTAAACTGGATGTTTCCAGTTTCATCCAATCCTTCCCGGTGACTGGCTGTGGAATTCTGATTGAATTAACAAGAAAATTGCAGTCACACTTCTTTGGAGGGAGTGTACATTTGTCCTTGTTACAAATGGGTTACATTTCATTTTCCAAAACACAAAAACTAACCTTGGTTGTGTTGTCTGCAGATATCTAAGCATAAAACGCCAATTTCTTCTGTTTTTATATCAGAATGGATACTCTGTCTACACTCTCATTTTTATTGCATCAGAATACAATACACAGGGAAGGAAGAAGGGAAAACAAACTCAGACCCAGAAAAAAATTAAGAAATTGACGATCAAAAAAGAAAAAAAAAACCCAATCTGCTGAGGCACCCAAAACAATGAAAAAAGTTAGAATTGGAGCAAGCCAAAACCTGTGCCTTGATTTAAAATGAGCATTCCTCCTGCGCCCTGAACTCCATATTGCAGCCTCGAAATAAAAGTTAACATGATACAATTTATTACAAACCATGGTAAATCAGAATAGCATGAAAAAAAAAAGAAATCATAAAGTTCTTAGCAATATTGGGCTTGATTTGGTCACAAATAAATCGGACATTTGTGGTTTAATCCACCCATCCCAGCATGCTGTCTGTGGAATTCTGATGGAATTAACCAGAAAATTGCAGTCACACTTGTGTAGGAGGGAAACAAAATATGTCCTTCTACAAAAGGGTTACAATTCATATTAAAAAAAAAAAACTCATATTGGTCGTGTTTCCTGTAGATTTCTAAGCATAAAATTCCAATTTGTTGTGTTTCCTATATCATAATAGATACTCTGTATACTTTCTTCTTTTATTGCATCAGAATATGAAACACAGGGAAGGAGGAGGGCAAAACAAATTCAGACCCAGAAAAAAATTTAGGAAATTGCAGATAAAGAAAACAAAAATCAGTTGAGGCAACCAAAAAATGAAAGACAACTAGAGCTGTAGCAAGCCAAAACATGTGCCCTGATTGAAAAAGACGTTTCCTCTTGTGTACTGAACTCGATATTCCAGCATCAAAACAAAAGGTCAAATCATAAAATTCATTAAAAACCATGGAAAATAAGAAAAATTAGAAAAGAGCAAAGAAATCAAGCAGTACTTAGCAATATTGTGCTGAATTTAGTCACAAGTGAACTGTGTGTCTTTGTTTTCACTCAAACTTCCCAACCGAATGACTGAAATTAACCAGAAAATCGTAGTAACACTCGTTTCAGAGTCACAAGTAAACCAGGTTTTTCAGGTTTCTTACAACACTCTTAGCTGACTGGCAGTGGAATTCTGATTGAAGTAACCAGAAAATCACAGTCACACTCGGTTTGGAGAGAATAAAAATCTGTCCCTTCTACAAATGGGTTACATTTCTCATTCCAAAACAAAACAAAACAAAACAAAACATGACTTTGGTCGGGTTTCCTGTAGATTTCTAAGCATAGAATAACAATCTGTTGTGTTTCTTATATCCTAAGGGATCCTCTGTGTACACTCTTGTTTTTATTGCAAAGGAATACAAAATGTAGGGAAGGAAGAAGGCAAAACAAACTCAGACCCAGAAAAAAATTAAGGAAATTACCGATAAAGACACCAAAAATGGGCTGAGGCACCCAAAACCATGACAGAAATCTAGAATTGCAGCAAGCCAAAACCTGGGCCCTGATTGAAAAAGAACTTTCCTCCATGCCCTGAACTCCTTATTCCACCCTCCAGCAGAAGGTCACATCATAAAATTCATTACAACACTTGAGAAATAAGAAAAGTGTGAAAAAAAACAATGATATTTAAGAGTCCTTAACCATATTGGGCTTGATTTAGTCAAAGTAAACCGGATGTTTCTAGGTGGATCCACCCTTCCCAGCCAACTGGCTGTGGAATTCTGATTGAATTAACCGGAAAATCCCAGGCACACTCCTTTGGGAGAAAATTCAACTGTGTCCTTTCTACAAAAGGGTCCCATTTCTTTTTCCAAAACACAAAAACTCATCTTGGTCGTGTGGCCTGTAGATTTCCAAGCATAACAAGCCAATTGCTTCTGTTTTGGAATAATGGATACTCTGTCTAAACTCACGTTTTTATTGCATCAGAATATAAAATGCAAGGAAGGAAGAAGGCAAACCAAACTCAGACCCAGAAACAATTGAGGAAACTGCCGATCAAGAACCCAAACCTGGGCTGGGGCACCCAAAACAATGAAAGAAAGCAAGAAGGGGAGCCAGCCAAAACCTGTGCCCTGATTGAAAGAGAAAATGCCTCCCATGCTCTGAACTCCTTATTGCAGCCTGAAAACAATAGGTAACATCATGAAATTCACTACAAACATGATAAATAAGGAAAATATGAAAAGAAGCAAAGAAATCAAAGAGTCCTTAGTGATATTGGGCTTGATTTAGCCACAACTAAACCAGGTGATTCGGGTTTCATGCACCATGATACAAAAGAAAAATGTGAAAAGAAGCAAAGAAATCAGAGTCCTTGGCAATACTGGGCTTGACTTAGGCAAAAGTAAACCTGATGCTTGTGGTTGGATCCACCCCTTCCAGCCAACTGCCTGTGGAATTCTGATGGAATTAAACACAACATCGCAGTCACACTCATTTTGTATGGAATGAAAAACTGTCACTTCTACATATAGGCTACATTTCATTTTCCAAAACAGAAAATTCATATTGGTCATGTTGCCTGTAGATTTCTAAGCATAAAACTCCAGTTTGTTGTATTTTATATTATACTGGATACTCTGTCTACTCTCTTTGTTTCCATTGCATCAGAATACAAAATGCAGAGAATGGAGAAGGCAAAAAAACTCAGACCCTGAAAAAGCTCAGGAAATTGCCGATAAAGAAACCAAAAATTGACAGAGGCATAAAAAACAATGAAAGAAACGTAGAATTGGAGCAAGACAAAACCTGAGCTCTGAATGGAAAAGACCATTCTTCTCATCCCCTGAACTCCATAGTCCAGCCTCAAAACAAAAGGTAACATCATCAAATTCATTACAAACCATTATAAATAAGAAGCATATGTAATAACAAAGACCAAAGTGTCCTTAGTGATATTTAGCTTGATTTAGTCACAAGGAAACCAGGTTTTTCGGGCTTCATCCACCACTCCTAGAATACTGATTGAATTAACCAGAAAGTTGCAGTCACACTCGCTTTGGAGGAAATAAAAATCTGTCCCTTCTACAAATGGGTTACCTTTCACATTCCAAAACAAAACATTCACTTTGGTCGGGTTTCCTGTAGATTTCTAAGCATAAAATTACAATCTGTTGTGTTTCTTATATCCTAATGGATACTCTGTCTACACTCTTGTTTTTATTGCAAAAGAATACAAAATGTAGGGAAGGAAAAAGGCAAAACCAACTCAGACCCAGAAAAAATTGAGGAAATTGCCGAACAAGAGACCAAACATGGACTGAGGCACTCAAACAATGACAGAAATCTAGAATTGAGGCAAGCCAAAACCTGTGCCCTGATTGAAAAAGAACTTTCCTCCATGCCCTGAACTCCTTATTCCACCCTCCAGCAGAAGGTCACATATTCATTACAACACTTGATAAATGAGAAAATTGTGGAAAAGAAAAACAAAGAAATCCAGAGTCCTTAACCATATTGGTCTTGATTTAGTCAAAGTAAACCGGATGTTTCTGGTTGGATCCACCCTTCCCAGCCAACTGGCTGTTTTTATGGGGTCAGAATACATAATGCAGGGAAGGAAGAAGGCAAAACAAACACAGACCAAAAAAAAATTTATGAAATTGCCAATGAAGAAACAAATCAGATGAAGCACCCGAAACAATGAACGAAAGCGATAATTGGAACAAGCCAAAACCTGTGCCCTGATTGAAAATGACCATTCCTTCTGTGCCCTGACTCCATATTCCAGCCTCAATACAAAAGGTAACATCATCCAATTCATTACCAACCATGGTAAATAAGAAAAGTGTGAACAAATGCAAAGAAATCAAACAATCCTTTCCGATATTGGGCTTGATTTAGACACTAGTCAACTGAATGTTTCTGGTTTCATCTCATCCTCCCAGCTGACTGGCTATGGAATTCTGATGGAATTAACCAGAAAATCAAAGTCACACAGATTCTGGAGGGTTTTAAAATCTGTCCTTTCTACAAATAGTTTACATTTCATTTTCAAAAACACAAAAACTCATCTTGGTCGTGTTGTCTGTAGATTTCTAAAGATCAAACGCCAATTTGTTGTGGTTTTTATATCATAATGGTTACGTTGTCTACACTCTTTATTTTTGGCATTAGAATACAAAAAGTACAGAAGGAAGAAGGCAAAACAAAATCAGACTCGGGGAAAATTTAGGAAATTGCCGATAAAGAAAATAACAATCAGCTGAACCACCACTACAAAAAAAAGTGACAATTGAAGCAAGCCAAAACCTGTGCCCTGATGGAAAATGACCATTCCTCCCATGCCCTGAACTCCATATTCTAGCCTCAAAACAAAAGGTAATATCATTCAATTCCTTACAAACCATGAGAAATAAGAAAAGTGTGGAAAAAAAACAAAGAAATCAAAGAGTCCTTAGCCATATTGGGCTTGATTTAGTCACTAGTAAACCGGATGTTTCCGGTTTGATCTACCCCTCCCAGCCAACTGGCTGTGGAATTCTGATGGAATTAACAAGAAAATCCCAGTCTCACACATTATTGAGTGAATTAAAACTATCCCTTGTCAAAATGGGTTACATTTCCTTTTCATAAACACAAAAACTCATCTTGGTCATGATGCCTGTAGATTTCTAAGCATAAAACACCAATTTATTGTGCTTTTCATATAATATTGGATACCCTGTCTAAAGTCTTGATTTTTTGGCATTAGAATACAAAAAGTACAGAAGGAAGAGGGCAAAACAAACTCAGTCCCAGAAAATAATTAGAAATTTGCCAATAAAGAAACCAACAGTCTGCTGAGGCACCCACATCATGCACCCCTCCCAGCTGACTGGCTGTAGAATTCTGATGAAATTAACCAGAAATTCACAGTCACACTCATTTTGGAGTGTATTAAAATCTGCCCCTTCTACAAATGTGTTACATTTCATTTTCCAAAACACAGAAACTCAACTTGGTCGTGTTGCCTGTAGATTTCTAAGCATAAAATGCCAATTTGTTCTGTTGATGTACAAAGTAATACTTTATCCATTTTAGTATTTTTTTCTTTGTTTTGTTCTAGTACTATTTGTTGAACTCTGTAATTATCACACAGTTATTCTTAGGTGTTTAAATTTTAACAGAAAATGATCCCTGTTAAATTTAAGAGTGGGAATATGAGAGGGAGGAGATGTACAATTTGGGACATGCTCAATCGGACTTGCCCCAAATGGTGGAGATAGAAACATTGCAGGGGATTCTAATACAATCCCATCAAGGTGGCTTGTAGCAATGCCATCTCACTAGTCCAAATAATCAATTTCAGTTCACAATTGATCATACTGATAGGTCTGAGTCAAAGGGATCACACAAACAAGACAAGTGTCTGCTAATACTAACTGATAGAATCAAAAAGGGAGAGAAAGATCCATCATGGGAAGCAGGATACACAGCAGGCTCATAGGATGCCAGATGTCCTCAATAGCACTCTGGCCTCAGAATCAGCCCTTAAGGCATTTGGGTATGGCTGAAGAGCCCATGAGAGTATTTTAGGCATGGAAAGAAAAGTCACTCTGGAAAAAAAAAGACCTAAATGAAAAATCTCTGTGAGTGAGATCCCAGTGGAAAAAACGGGGCCATCAAAGAAGAAGGTACCTTTCTCTGAAGGGAGGAGAGAACTTCCACTTTGACTATGACCCTGTTGGAATAAGATTGAAGTCAGCCAACTGAAAATGCTTTCATAGCCTTGGCAACTCATGAATAAAGCCTAGGGAGGTTACTGACACCATAAACAAGAGTTTCAAATTGTTAAGTCAATAACAGGAGCCACTGTATAGTAAGTTCTCATGTGGGATCTGTCCTTAATGTGTTGTCCAATGTGAAGTAATGCTATAACCAGTGCTGTCGCTTCTACAAATGGGTTACATTATATTTTCCAAAACACAAAAACTCATGTTGGTCTTGTTGTCTGTAGATTTCTAAGCATAAAACGCCCATTTGTTGTGGTTTTTTTATATATAGCATAATGGATACTCTGTCTACGCTCATGTTTTCATGGTGTCAGAATACAAAGGGTAGGGATGGAAATAGGGAAAACAAACTCAGATCCTGAAAAAATTTAGGAAATTGCCTTAAGAAATAAAAAATTGCCAGAGGCATCAAAAGAATGAAAGAAAGCTAGAATTGGAGCAAGCCAAAACCTGTGCCCTGATTGAAAAACAGCATTGCTCCCAGGCCCTCAACTCCATATTCCAGCCTCAATACGAAGGTAACAGCATCCAATTCATTACAAAATATGATAAATAAGAAAAGTGAAAAAAACCAAAGAAATGCAAGAGTCCTGTGTGATATTGGGCTTGATATAGTCACAAGTAAACCAGATGTCTCTGGTTTCATCCACCCCTCCCAGCAGACTGGCTATGGAATTCTGATGGAATTAACCAGAAAATTGCAGTCACACTCATTTTGGAGGAATGAAAATCTGTCCCTTCTACAAAATGGTTACATTTCATTTTCCAAAACACACTCATCTTACTCGTGTTGCCTGTAGATTTCTAAGCATAAAACGCCAATTTGTTCTGTTTTTTTATATCATAATGGACACTCTGTCTACACTTATGTTTTTATGGTGTCAGAATACAAAACGTCACTATGCAAGAAGGCAAAACAAACTGAGACCCAGAAAAAGTTTAGGAAATTGCCGATAAAGAAACCAAAAATCGGCTGAGGGTCCCAAAATATTGAAAGAAAGCTAGAATTGCAGCAAGCCAAAACCTGTGCCCTGATTGAAAAAGACCAATCCTCCCATGCCTTGAGCTCCATATTCCAGCCTCAAAACAAAAGGTAACATCATCCAATTCATTACAACCATGATAAATAAGGAAAGTGTGAAAAAAAAATCATCTTTTTCTTCTACGCCTCTGAGCTGACTGGATGTGGAATGTTGCTTGAATCAACCAGAAAAACACAATCACACTCCTTTTGGAGGGTATTAAAATCTGTCCCTTCTATAAAAGTGTTACATTTCATTTTCCAAAATACAAAAACACAATTTGGTCATGTTGCCTGTAGATTTCTAGGCAAAAAAAACGCCAATTTGTTCTTTTTTTATATCATATTGGATATTCTGTCTAAACTATTGTTTTATTGTGTCAGATTACTAAATGTATGGAAGGAAGAAGGCAAAACAAACTCAGACCCAGAAAAACTTCAGGAAATTGACGATCAAGAAACCCAAACATCGCAGAGGCACCAAAAACAATGAAAGAAACATAGAATTGGGGCAAGCCAAAACCTGTGCCCTGAATGACAAAGACCATTGCTCCCATTCTCTGAACTCCATATTCCAGCTGAAAACAAAAGGTAACATCATCCATATCATTACAAACCATATAAAAAAGAAAAGTGTGAAAAAAAAGAAACAAAGAAATCAAAGGTCCTTAGCGATATTGGGCTTGATATAGTCACAATTAAACCAGATGTTTCTGTTTTCATCCACATCTCCCAGCTGACAGGCTGTGGAATTCTGATGGAATTAAGCAGAAAATTGCAGTCACACTCCATTTGGAGGGAATGAAAATCTGTCCCTTCTACAAATGGGTTACATTTCATTTTCCAAAACACAAAAAATCATCTTGTTACCTGTAGATACTCTGTCTATACTGTTTTTATTGCATCAGAATACAAAATTCAGGGAAGAAACAATTGGAAAAGTAACTCAGAGCCAAAAAAAGTTTAGGATATTGCATGGAAAGAAGAAGGCCAAACAAACTCAGACCCAGAAAAAGTTTAGCAAAAACCCGATAAAGAAACCAAAAATCAGCTGAGGCACCAAAAGCAATGAAAGAAACCTAGAATGGGAGCAAGCCAAAATCTGTGCCCTGATTGAAAAAGACCATTCCTCCCGTGCCATGAACTCCACATTCCAGCCTCAAAACAAAATGTAACATCATCCAATTCATTACAAACCATGATAAATAAGAAAAGTGTAAAATAACCCAAAGAAATCCAAGAGTCCTTAGCGATATTGGGCTTGATTTTGTCACAACGAAAAAGAATGTTTCTGCTTTCAACCACCCCTCACAGCTTAATTGCTGTGGAATTCTGATTGAATTAACCAGAAAATTGCAGTAACATTTGTTGCGTAGGGTATTAAAATCTGAGCCTTCTACAAATGCATTACATTTCTTTTTCCAAAACACAAAAACTCATCTTGGTCGTGTTGCCTGTGGAATTCTAAGCATAATACATCAATTTGTTCTGTTTTTTATATCACAAAGGATACTCTGTCTACACTCTTGTTTTTATTGTGTCAGAATACAAAATGTCAGGAAGGAAGAAGGCAAAACAAACTCACATCCAGAAAAAGTTTAGAAAATTGCCGATAAATGACCAAAAATGGCTGAGGCACCCAAAGCAATGGAAGAAATGTAGAATTGGAGCAAGCCAAAACCTGTGCCCTGATTGAAAAAGAGCATTGCTCCTGTGCCCTGAACTCCATATTCCAGCCTCATTACAAATGGTAACATACAATTCATTAAAAACCATGATAAATTAGAAAAATGTAAAAAAAGCCAAAGAAATCAAAGAGTCCTTAGTGATATTGGGCTTGATTTAGTCTAGAAAAACCAGATGCTTCTGGTTTCATCTGGTTACATCATTGTATTCCTTAAAAGTATGACAAATAGGGAAAATGTTGCTTATTTAAAGCAAAGAAATCAAAGAGTCCTTAGCGATATTGGGCTTGATTTAGTCACAAGTAACTGGATATTTCTGGTTTCATCCACCACTCCCAGCTGACTGGCTGTGGCATTCTGATGGAATTAACCAGAAATTTGCAGTCACACTCATTTTGGAGGGAAAAGAACCAAAGAAATCAAAGAGTCTTTAGGGATAGTGGGCTTCATGTAGTCACAAGTAAACCGGATGTTTCCAGTTTCTGTCCCTTCTACAAATGGATTACATTTCACATTCCAAAACAAAACAAAACTCACCTTGGTCGGGTTTCCTGTAGATTCCCAAGCATAAAATTCCCATTTGCTGTGTTTCTTATATCATAATTGATACTCTGTGTTCACTCTTGTTTTCATTGCAAAGGATTACAAAATATAGGGAAGGCAGAAGGGAAAACATAATCAGACCCAGAGAAAATTTAGGAAGTTCCTGATAAAGAAACCCAAAAACGGGTGACGCACCCAAAACAATGAAAGAAAGCAAGAAGTGGAGCCAGCCAAAGCATGTGCCGTGATTGAAAAAGACCTTTCCTCCCATGCCCAGGTGTTTTGGGTTTCATGCAGCTCTCTAAGCCGACTACCTGTGGTATTCTGATTGAATTAACAAGAAAATTGCAGTCACACTCATTCTGGAGGGAAGCTAGTATTTGGAGCAAACCAAACCTGTGCCCTGATTGAAAACGATGTTCCCTCCCATGCCCTGAACTCGATATTCCAGCTTCAAAACCAAAGGTCACATCATAAAATTCATTGCAAATCATGGTAAAAAAGAAAAATTTGAAAAGAAGCAAAGAAATCAGTCACTAGCGATATTGGGCTTGATTTAGGCACAAGTAAACTGGATGTTTCTGGGTGGATCTACACCACACAGCTGACTGGCTGTGGAATTCTCATGGAATTACCCCAAAAATCGCAGTCACTTTCCTATTGAAGGAATGAAAATCTGTCCCTACTACAAAGGGCTTACATTTCATTTTCCAAAACACAAAAATTCATCTTGGTCGTGTTGCCTGTAAATTTCTAAGAATGAAACACCAATTCATTCTTTTTTTTTATCATAATGGATAATCTGTCTATACTGTTGTGTTTATTGCATCAGAATTCAAAATGCAGGGAAGGAAGAAGGCAAACAAAACTCAGACCCAGAAAAAGTTGAGGAAATTGCCGATAAGGAAACCAAAAATTAGCTGAGACACCCAAAACAATGAAAGAAAGCTAGAATTGGAGCAAGCCAAAACCTATACCCTGATTGAAAAAGAACTTTCCTCTGTGCCCTGAGCTCCATATTCCACCCTCAAACCAAAACTCACTTCATAAAATTCATTACAATTCATGATAAATAAGAAAAGTGTGAAAAATCCAAAGAAATCTCAGCTTCCTTAGCAATATTGGACTTGATTAGCCAAAAGTAAACCTGGTGTTTCGTGTCTCATCCACCCCTCCCAGCAGACTGTCTGTGGAATTCTGATTGAATTAACCAGAAAGTCATAATCACACTCATTTCGCAGGGAATCAAAATCTGTTCCTTCTACTTCAGTGTTATATTTCATATAACAAAACAAAACAAAAACTCACCTTGGTCAGGTTTCCTGTAGATTCCCAAGCATAAAATTCCCATTTGCTGTGTTTCTTATATCATAATTGATACTCTGTGTTCACTCTTGTTTTCATTGCAAAGGATTACAAAATATAGAGAAGGCAGAAGGGAAAACATAATCAGACCCAGAGAAAATTTAGGAAATTGCTGATAAAGAAACCCCAGGCCAGCTCTCTGCTGTGGCCAGGGAGTGCAGTGGAGGATAGCCCAAGTGTTTGGGCTCTGCACCCCATGGGAGACCAGGATAAGCACCTGGCTCCTGCCATCGGAACAGCGCGGTGCGCCGGCCGCAGCGCGCTACCGCGGCGGCCATTGGAGGGTGAACCAACGGCAAAAGGAAGACCTTTCTCTCTGTCTCTCTCTCTCTCACTGTCCACTCTGCCTGTCAAAAATAAAAAAAATAAAAAAAAAAAAAAAAGAAACCCAAAAACGGGTGACGCACCCAAAACAATGAAAGAAAGCAAGAAGTGGAGCCAGCCAAAGCATATGCCGTGATTGAAAAAGACCTTTCCTCCCATGCTCAGGTGTTTAGGGTTTCATGCAGCTCTCTAAGCCGACTACCTGTGGTATTCTGATTGAATTAACAAGAAAATTGCAGTCACACTCATTCTGGAGGGAAGCTAGTATTGGAGCAAACCAAACCTGTGCCCTGATTGAAAACGATGTTCCCTCCCATGCCCTGAACTCGATATTCCAGCTTCAAAACCAAAGGTCACATCATAAAATTCATTGCAAATCATGGTAAAAAAGAAAAATTTGAAAAGAAGCAAAGAAATCAAACAGTCATTAGTGAAATTGGGCTTGATTTAGGCGCATGTAAACTGGATGTTTCTGGTTAGATCCACCCCACACAGCTGACTGGCTGTGGAATTCTGATGGAATTACCCAGAAAATCGCAGTTACTTTCCTATTGAAGGAATGAAAATCTGTCCCTACTACAAAGGGCTTACATTTCCTTTTCCAAAACTGCAAAAGATTATCTTGGTCATGCTTCCTGTAGATTTTTAAGCATAAAACTCCAATTTGTTGTGTTTCAGAGATCATACTGGTTACTCTTTCTACACTACTCTTTTCATTTCATCAGAATAAAAAACGTAAGGAAAGAAAAAGCAAAACAATCTCAGACACAGAATATATTTCAGAAATTGCCAATTAAGAAACAAAAAACTGCCTGAGGCACCCAAAACAATGAAAGAAACCTAGAATCTGAGCAAGCTAAAACCTGTGCCCTGATTGAAAAAGACCATTCCACCCATGCACTGAACTCCATATTCCAGACTCAATACAAAAGGAAACATCATACAATTCATTACAAACCATGAAAATAAGAAAAGTGTGAAAAGAGCAAAGAAAGCAAAGCGTCATTAGCCTAATAGGGCTTGATTTATTAAAAGTAAACTGGGTATTTCCAGTTTCATCCAACACTTCCAGGCGACTGGCTGTAGAATTCTGATTGAATTCACAAGAAAATTGAAGTCACACTTATTTGGAGGGAGTGTACATTTGTCCTGGTTACAAATGGGTTACAATTCATTTTCCATAACACAAAAACTAACCTTGGTGGTGTTGATGCAGATATCTAAGCATAAAATGCCAATTTCTTCTGTTTTTATATCATAATGGATACTCTGTCTAAACTCATGTTTTTATTGCGTCAGAATATATAATGCAGGGAAGGAAGAAGGCAAAACAAACTCAGACCCAGAAAAAATGGAGGAAATTGCCAATCAAGAAACCAAACATGGGTGGGGGCACCCAAAACAATGAAAGAAAGCAAGAAGGGGAGCCAGCCAAAACCTGTGCCCTGATTGAAAGAGAAAATTCCTCCCAAGCTCTGAACTCCATTTCCCGCCTGAAAACAATAGGGAACATCATGAAATTCACTACAAAACATAACTAAGAATAATTTGAAAAGAAGCCACGAAATCAAAGAATCCTTAGCGATAATGGGCTTCATTTAACGGCAACTAAACCAGGTGATTCGGGTTTCTTGCACCAGGATAAATAAGAAAAATTTTAAAAGAAGCAAAGAAATCAGAGTCCTTGGCAATACTGGGCTTGATTTAGGCACAAATGAACCTGCTGCTTGTGGTTGGATCCACCCCACCCAGCCGACTGCATGTGGAATTCCAATTAATTTAAACACAACATCACAGTCACACTCATTTTGTATGGAATGAAAAACTGTCCCTTCTACATATGGGTTACATTTCATTTTCCAAAACAGAAAAATTCACCTTGATCATGTTGCCTGTAGATTTCTAGCAATAAAACTCCAATATGTTTTGTTTTTATATCATACTGGATACTCTGTCTACACTCTTCTTTCCATAGCATCAGAATTCAAAATGCAGAGAATGGAGAAGGGAAAAAACCCTCAGACCCTGAAAAATTTAGGAAATTGCCGATAAAGAAACCAAAAATCGACTGAGGCTCACAACACAATGAAAGAAAGCGAGAATGGGAGCAAGCCAAAACCTGTACTCTGATTGAAAAAGAACTTTCCTCCATGCCCTGAACTCCTTATTCCACCCCCCAGCAGAAGGTCACATCATAAAATTCATTACAACACTTGAGAAATAAGAAAAGTGTGAAAAAAAAAACAAAACATAGAAATCTAACATTCCATAACCATACTGGGCTTGATTTAGTCAAAGTAAACCGGATGTTTCTTGTTCGATCCACCCCTCCCAGGTAACTGGCTGTGGAATTCTGATTGAATTAACCAGAAAATCACAGTCACACTCCTTTGGGAGGAAATTAAACTGTGTCCTTTCTACAAAAGGGTTTCATTTCTTTTTCCAAAACAAAAAAACCTAATCTTGGTCATGTGGCTTGTAGATTTCTCAACATAACAAGCCAATTGTTTCTGTTTTTAAATAATGGATACTCCATCTAAACTAGTTTTTTGTGTTGTCAGAATACAAAATACAGGGAAGGAACAAGGCAAAACGAACTCAGATCCAGAAAAAATTGAGGAAATCCCATACCCTGAACTCCATATTCCCGCCTCTAAACAAAAGGTAACATCATCAAATTCATTACAAAACATGAGAGATAAGAAGCATATGAAAATAACAAAGATCAAAGATTGCTTAGTGATATTTAGCTTGATTTAGTCACAAGTAAACCAGATTATTTGGGTTTCATCCACCACACCTAGCTGACTGGTTGTGGAATTCTGATCGAATTAACAAGAAAATCACAGTCACACTCCGTTTGGAGGGAATAAACATCTGTCCCTTCTAAAATGGGTTACATTTCACATGCCCAAAAAACAAAACAAAACATTCACTTTGGTTGGGTTTCCTATAGATTTCTAGCATAAAATTCCATTCTGTTGTGTTTCTTATATCCTTATGGATGCTCTGTCTACACTCTTGTTTTTATGGCAAAGGAATACAAAATGTAGGGACAGAAGAAGGCAAAATAAACTCAGACCCAGAAAAAATTGAGGAAATTGCCAATCAAGAGACCAAACATGGGCTGAGGTACCCAACAATGACAGAAATCTAGAATTGGAGCAAGCTAAAATTTGTGACCTAATCAAAAAAGAATTTTCCTCCAAGACCTGAACTCCTTATTCCACCCTCCAGCAGAAGGTCACATCATAAAATTCATTACAACACTTGTTAAATAAGAAAAGTGTCAAAAAAAACAATACAAAGAAATCCAAGAGTCCTTAACCATATTGGGCTTGATTTAGTCAAAGTAAACTGGATGTTTCTTGTTGGATCCACCCCTCCCAGCTGACTGCCTGTGGAATTCTGATGGATTTGAACACAACATCACAGTCACACTCATTTTTTATGAAATGAAAATCTGTCCCTTCTACATATGGCTTACATTTCATTTTCCAAAACAGAAAAATTCATCTTGGTCATATTGCCTGTAGATTTGTAAGCATAAAACTCCAATTTGTTGTGTTTTTACATCAAACTGATTATTCTGTCTACACTCTTGTTTCCATTGCATCAGAATACAAAATGCAGGGAATGGAGAAGACAAAACGAACTCAGAGTCAAATATGTTTATGAAATTGTCAATAAAGAAACCAAGAATCGTCTGAGGCACCAAAACAATGAAAGAAAACTAGAATGGGAGCAAGCCAAAACCTATACCCTTATTGAAAAAGACCATACCTAAAGTATATTCCAGCCTGAAAAGAAAAGTTAACAGCATCCAATTCATTACACACCATGATAAATAAGACAAGTGTGAAAAAAAAAAAACCAAAGAAATCAAAGAGTCCTTAGTGATATTGCGCTTGATTTAGTTACAAATAAACCAGATGTTTCTGGTTTCATCCACCCCTCCCAGCCAACTGGAAGTGGAATTCTGATGAAATTAACGAGAAACTCCCAGGCACACTCATTGTTGAGGGAATTAAAACTGTGCCTTGTAAATAGGGGCTACATTTCATTTTCCAAAACACAGAAACTCATATTGGTCGTGTTGCCTGTAGATTTCTTAGCATAAAATCCCAATTTGTTCTGTTTTTTATATCACATTGGATACTCTGTCTAAACTGTTGCTTTTAAGCATCAGAATACATAATCCAGGGAAGGAAGAAGGTAAAAAAAACTCAGACCCAGAAAAAGTTTAGGAAATTGCTGATAAAGAAACCAACAATCGTCTGAGGCACCAAAACAAGGAAAGAAAGCTAGAAATGGAGCAAGCCAAAAGCTGTGCCCTGATTGAAAGTGACCATTCCTCCCATGTCCAGCACTCCATATTCCAGCCTCAAAACAAAAGATAACATCATCCAATTTATTAAAAACCATGATAACTAAAAAAATGTGAAAAAAACAAAGAAATCAAAGAGTGCTTAGTGATATGGGTTTTTTTTAATCACAATTAAACAGATGTTCCCTGTTTCATCCACCCCTCCTAGCCAACTGGGTGTTGTATTCTGATGGAATTACTAAGAAAATCATTGTCACACTCTTTTTGGAGGGTATTAAAATCTGTCCCTTATACAAATGCAATATATTTCGTTTTCCAAAACACAAAAACTCATCTTGGTCATGTTGCCTGTAGATTTCTAAGCATAAAATGCCATTTTTTTAATCTCATAATCGATACTCTGTCTAAACTGTTGCTTTTATTCATGAGAATATAAAATGCCGGGAAGGAAGAATGTAAAACAAACTTAGTCCTAGAAAAAATTAGGAAATTACTGTAAAAAAAACAAAAATCAGTTGAGGCAACCAAAAGAATGAAAAAAAAGCTAGAATTGGAACAAGCCAAAATCTGTGCCCTGATGGAAAAGACCATAGCTCCCGTGCCCGGCACTCCATATTAAAGCCTGAAAACAAAACGTAACATCATCCAATTCATTACAAACCATGATAAATAAGAAAAGTATGGAAAAAAAAACAAAGAAATCAAAGAGTGCTTAGTGATATTGGGTTTTTTTAATCACAAGTAAACCGGATGCTCCCTGTTTCATCCACCTGTCCCAGCCAATTGGCGTCGAAATCTGATGGATTTAACCAGAAAATCGCTGTCACACTGTTTTAGGAGGGTATTAAAATCTATCCTTTCTACAAATAGTTTACATTTCATTTTTTTTATTTTTTTATTTTTTGACAGGCAGAGTGGACAGTGAGAGAGAGACAGAGAGAAAGGTCTTCCTTTTTGCCGCTGGTTCACCCTCCAATGGCCACCGCGGTAGCGCGCTGCGGCCAGCGCAATGCGCTGATCCGATGGCAGGAGCCAGGTACTTATCCTGGTATCCCATGGGGTGCAGGGCCCAAGGACTTGGGCCATCCTCCACTGCACTCCCTGGCCACAGCAGAGAGCTGGCCTGGAAGAGGGGCAACCGGGACAGGATCGGTGCCCCGACTGGGACTAGAACCCGGTGTGCCGGCGCCGCAAGGCGGAGGATTAGCCTAGTGAGCCGCGGCGCCTGTATCCTGATTGAAAAGAACATTGCTCCCATTCCCTGAACTCCATATTCCAGCTTAAAAAGAAAAGGTAACATCATCCAATTCATTACACACCTAGATAAATAAGACAAGTGTGAATAAAACCAAAGGAATCAAATAATTGTTAGTCATATTGTTCTGGATTGAGTCACAAGAAAACTGGATGTTTCCGGTTTCTTCCAACCCTCCCAGCAGACTGGCTGTGGAATTCTGATGCAATTAACCAGAAAATCCCAGTCTCAAAGGAATTGGAGGGTATTAAACTCTGTCCTTTCTACAAATAGTTTTGAAATGCAGAAAAACGAAACCTGTATCCTGATTGAAAAGAGCATTGCTCCCGTGACCTTAACTCCATATTCCAGCCTCAAAAGAAAAGGTAACATCATCCAATTCATTGCACACCATGAAAAATAAGCAAGTGTGAAAAAAACCAAAGAAATCAAATAATCCTTAGCCATATTGTTCTGGATTGAGTCACAAGTAAACTGGATGTTTCCGGTTTCATCCAACCCTCCCAGCAGACTGGCTGTGGAATTCTGATGCAATTAACCAGAAAATCCCAGTCTCAAAGGTTTTGCAGGTATTCAAATCTGTCTCTTCTACAAATGGGTTAAAATTCATTTTGAAAAACACAAAACCTCATCTTGTCGTGTTGTCTGTAGATTTCTAAGCATAAAATACCATTTTGTTCTGTTTTTTTATATCACAATGGATACTCTGTCTAAACTGTTGCTTTTAAGCATCAAAATACATAATATAGGGAAGGAAGAAGGTAAAAAAACTCGGATCCAGAAAAAGTTTATGAAATTGCTGATAAAGAAACCAACAATTGGCTGAGGCACCAAAATAATGAAAGAAAACTAGAATTGGAGCAAGCCCAAAGCTGTGCCCTGATTGAAAGTGACCATTCCTCCCGTGTCCATATTCCAGCCTCAAAATGAAAAGTAACATCATCCAATTCATTACAAACCATGATAAATAAGAAAAGTGTGAAAAATAATCACAGTCCTTAGTTATATTGGGCTTCATTTATCCACTAGTAAACCGGATGTTTCCAGGTTCATCCACCCCTCCCAGCCAACTGGCAGTGGAATTCTGATGCAATTAACCAGAAACCCCTAAGCCAAACCTCCCATGCCCAGCACTCCATATTCCAACCTGAAAACAAATGGTAACATCGTCAAATTCATTACAAACCACGATAAATTAGAAAAGTATGAGAAAAAAAAAGAAATCAAAGAGTGCTTAGTGATATTGGGTTTTTTTAACCACAAGAAAAAGGGATTCTCCCTGTATCATTCACCCATCCCAGCCAACTGGCTGTGGAATTCCGATGGATTTAACCAGAAAATCGCTGTTACACTCTTTTAGGAGGGTATTAAAATCTGTCCTTTCTACAAATAGTTTACATTTCATTTTGAAAAACAGTAAAACAAAATCTGTACCCTGATGAAAAGAGCATTGCTCCTGTGCCCTGAACTCCATATTCCAGCATCAAAAGAAAAGGTAACATCGTCCAATTCATTACACACCATGATGAATAAGAAAAGTATGAAAAAGAACAAAGAAATTAAACAGTGCTTAGTGATATTGTGTTTTTTTTAATCACAAGTAAACCAGATGCTCCCCATTTCATCCACCCATCCAGCCCACTGGCTGTGGAATTCTGATGGATTTAACCAGAAAATCGCTGTCAAATTCTTTAAGGAGGGTACTAAAATCTGTCCTTCCTATAGTTTACATTTCATTTTGAAAACAGAAAACCAAAACCTGTACCCTGACTGAAAAGAGCATTGCTCCCATGACCTTAACTCCATATTCCAGCTTCAAATGAAAAGGTAACATCATCCAATTCATAACACACCTAGATAAATAAGAAAAGTGTGAAAAAAATGAACGAAATCAAATAATCCTTGGCCATATTGTTCTGGATTGAGTCACAAGTAAACCGGATGTTTCCGGTTTCATCCAACCCTCCCAGCAGACTGGCTGTGGAATTCTGATGCAATTAACCAGAAAATCCCAGTCTCAAAGGTTTTGGAGGGTAATCAAATCTGTCCCGTCTACAAAGCATTACATTTCATTTTCCAAAACACAAAACCCCCTCTTCGTCGTATTGTCTGTAGTTTTCTAAGCGTAAAATCCCAATTTGTTCTGTTTTTTATATCACATTGGATACTCTGTCTAAACTGTTGCTTTTAAGTATCAGAATACATAATCCAGGGAAGGAAGAAGGTAAAAAAACTCAGACCCAGAAAAAGTTTAGGAAATTGCTGATAAAGAAACCAACAATCGACTGAGGCACCAAAACAAGGAAAGAAAGCTAGAATTGGAGCAAGCCAAAAGCTGTTCCCTGATTGAAAGTGACCATTCCTCCCGTGTCCAGCACTCCATATTCCAGCCTCAAAACAAAAGGTAACATCATCCAATTCATTACACACCATGATAAATAAGAGAAGTGTGAAAGAAACCAAGGAAATCAAAGAGTGCTTACTGATATTGGGTTTTTTTAATCAAATTAAACATATGCTCCCTGTTTAATCGACCACTTCCAGCCAACTGTCTGTGGAATTCTGGTGGAATTACCAAGAAAATCCTTGTCACACTCTTTTTGGAGGGTATTAAAATCTGTCCCTTCTACAAATGGATTACATGTCGCTTTCAAAACACAAAAACTCATCTTGGTCATGTTGCCTGTAGATTTCTAAGCATAAAATGCTAATTTGTTGGCTTTTTTAATATCATAATGGATACTGTGTCTAAACTGTTGTTTTTATTCATCAGAATACAAAATGCAGGGAAGGAAGAAGGTAAAACAAACTTAGCCCAAGAAAAAATTAGGAAATTACTGTAAAAGAAACAAAATCAGTTGAGGCAACCGATAGAATGAAAGCTAGAATTGGAGCAAGCCAAAATCTGTGCCCTGATGGAAAAAGACCATACCTCCCGTGCCCTGAACTCCTTATTCCAGCCTGAAAACAAAAGGTAACATCGTCCAATTCATTGCGAACCATGATAAATAAGAAAAGTATGAAAAAAATGAAAGAAATCAAAGAGTGCTTACTGATATTGGGTTTTTTTAATCACAAGTAAACCGGATACTCCCCATTTCATCCACCCTTCCCAGCCAACTGGCTGTGGAATTCTGATGGATTTAACCAGAAAATCGCTGTCACACTCTTTTAGCAGGGTATTAAAATCTGTCCCTTCTACAAATGGATTACATTTCATTTTGAAAAGCAGAAAAACAAAACCTTTAGCCTGATTCAAAAGAGCATTGCTCCCGTGCCATGAACTCCATATTCCAGCCTCAAAAGTAAAGGTGACATCATCCAATTCATTACACACCATGATAAATAAGAAAAGTGTGAAAAAAAACAAAGAAATTGAATAATCCTTAGCCATATTGTTCTGGATTGAGTCACAAATAAAACGGATGTTTCCGGTTTCATCCAACCCTCCTAGCAGACTGGCTGTGGAATTCTGATGCAATGAACCAGAAAATCCCAGTCTCAAATGTTTGGGAGGGTATTCAAATCTGTCTCTTCTACAAATGGGTTACATTTCATTTTCAAAAACATAAAACCTCATCTTTGTCATGGTGTCTTTAGTTTTCTAAGCATAAAAGCCCAATTTGTTCTGTTTTTTATATCACATTAGATACTCTGTCTAAACTGTTGCTTTTAAGCATCAGAATACATAATCCAGGGGAGGATAAGGTAAAAAAACCTCAGACCCAGAAAAAGTTTAGGAATTTGCTGATAAAGAAACCAACAATCGTCTGAGGCACCAATACAAGGAAAGAAAGCTAGATTGGAGCAAGCCAAAAGCTGTGCCCAGATTGAAAGTGACCATACCTCCTGTGTCTGGCAAACCATATTCCAGCCTCAGAACAAAAGGTAACATCATCCAATTCATTACAAACCATGATAAATAAGAAAAGTGTTTAAAAATCCAAAAGAATCAAAGAATACTTAGCGATATTGGGCTTGATTTATTCACAAGTAAACCGGATGTTTCCGGGATCATTCACCCCTCTCAGCCAACTGGCTTTGGAATTCTGATGGAATCAACCAGATAATCGCAGTCACACAGGTTTTGGAGGCTATTAAAATCTATCCCTTCTACAAAGAGTTTACATTTCATTTTGAAAAATACGAAAATTCATCTTGGTCGTGTTGCCTGTAGATTTCTCAGCATAAAATCCCAATTTGTTGTGTAATTTCTATCATAATGGATACTCTGTCTATACTCCTGCTTTTTCTGCATTAGAATACAAAATGTACAGAAGGAAGTAAGCAAAAGAAAGTAGACTCAGGAAAAGTTTAGGGAACTGCCTATAAAGAAACCAAAAATCGGCTGAGGCACCAAAACAATGAAAGAAAGCTAGAATGGGATCAAGCCAAATCCTGTGCCCCGATGGAAAAAGACCATACCTCCCATGCTTGGCACTCCATATTCCAGCCTCAAAACAAAAGGTAACATCATCCAATTCATTACCAACCATGGTAAATAAGAAAAGTGTGAACAAATGCAAAGAAATCAAACAATCCTTAGCGATATTGGGCTTGATTTAGACACAAGTAAACTGGATATTCCTGGTTTCATCCAATCCTCCCAGCTGACTGGCTACTGGCTATGGAATTCTGATGCAATTAACCAGAGAATCCCAGGAACACTCATTGTTGAGGGAATTAAAACTGTGCCTTGTAAAAATGGGTTACATTTCATTTTCCAAAACACAAAAGTTATTCTTGGTGGTGTTGCCTGTACGTTTCTAAGCATAAAACGCTAATTTGTTGTTTTTTTTATATCATAATGGATACTCTCTCCAAACTGTTGTTTTTATGTATCAGAATACCAAATGCAGGGAAGGAGAAGTCAAATTGAAATTAGAGCAAGAAAAATTTAGCAAATTGCTGATAGATAAAAAAAATCAGTTGAGGCTCCAAAAACAATGACAGAAAGCTAGAATTGGAGCAAGCCAAAACTTGGACCCTGATGGAAAATGACCATTCCTCCTGTGCCCTTAACTGCATATTCCAGCTGCAAAACAAAAGGTAACATCATCCAATTCATTACAAACCATGATAAATAAAAATAGTGTGAAAAAAAACCAAAGGAATCAAAGTGTCCTTAGCGATATTGGGCTTCACTTAGTCACTAATAAACCAGAGGTTTCCAGTTTCATTCACCCCTTCCCTGCAACTGGCTGTGGAATTCTGATGCAATTAACCAGCACACAGGTTTGGAGGGTGTTGAAATCTGTCCCTGCTACAAATGGGTTACATTTCATTTTACAAAACACAAAACCTCATCTTGGTTGTGTTGTCTGCATTTCTAAGCATAGACTCACAATCCCATCCCCTGAATTCCATATTCCAGCCTCAAAACAAAACGTAACATCATCAAATTCATTACAAACCATGATAAATAAGAAATATATGAAAATAACCGAGATCAAAGAGTCCTTAGTGATATTTAGCTTGATTTAGTCAAAAGTAAACCAGGTTTTTCGGGTTTCATCCACCACTCCTAGCTGACTGGCTGTGGAATTTTGATTGAATTAACCAGAAAATCACAGTCACACTCGGTTTGGAGGGAATAAATATCAGTCCCTTCTACAAATGGGTTACATTTCTCATTCCAAAACAAAACATTCACTTTGGTTGGGTTTCCTGTAGATTTCTAAGCATAAAATTCCAAGCTGTTGTGTTTCTTATAACCTAATGGATATCCGTCTACACTCTTATTTTTATTGCAAAGGAATACAAAATGTAGGGAAGGAAGAAGGCAAAACAAACTCAGACCCAGAAAAAATTGAGAAAATTGCCGATCAAGAGACCAAAAATGGGCTGAAGTACCCAAAACCATGACAGAAATCTCGAATTGCAGCAAGCCAAAACCTGTGCCCTGATTGAAAAAGAACTTTCCTCCATGCCCTGAACTCCTTATTCCACCCTCCAGCAGAAGGTCACATCATAAAATTCATTACAACACTTGAGAAAGAAGAAAAGGGTGAAAAAAAATGACAAAAACAAAGAAATGCTAGAGTTCTTAACCATATTGGGCTTGATTTAGTCAAAGTGAACTGGATGTTTCTGGGTGGATCCACCCCTCCCAGCCAACTGGCTGTGGAACACTGATTGAATTAACCAGAAAATCCCAGGCACACTCCTTTGGGAGAAAATTCAACTGTGTCCTTTCTACAAAAGAGTTCCATTTCTTTTTCCAAAACACAAAAACTCATCTTGGTCGTGTGGCCTGTAGATTTCTAAGCATAACAAGCCAATTGGTTCTAGTTTTAAATAATGGATACTCTGTCTAAACTCGTTTTTTGTGAGTGTCAGAATACAAAATGCAGGAAGGAAGAAGGCAAAACAAACGCAGACCCAGAAAAAATTGAGGAAATTGCTGATCAAGAAATCAAAAATCGGCTGAGGCACCCAAAACAATGAAAGAAACGTAGAATTGGTGCAAGCCAAAACCTGTGCTCTGAATGAAAAATACCATTCCTCCCATGCTCTGAACTCCATATTCCAGCTTCAAAACATCATCAAATACATTTTGAAATAATGGATACTCTGTCTAAACTCGTGTTTTTATGTTGTCAGAATACAAAATGCAGGGAAGTCAGAAGGCAAAACAAAAACAGACCCAGAAAGTATTGATTAAATTGCCAATCAAGAACCCAAACATGGGCTGGGGCACCAAAAACAATGAAAGAGAACAAGAAGTGGAGCCAGCCAAAACCTGTGCCCTGATTGAAAGAGAAAATGCCTCCCATGCTCTGAACTCCATATTCCAGCCTGAAAACAAGAGATAACACCATGAAATTCACTACAAAACATGATCAATAAGAATAATTTGTAAAGAAGTAAAGAAATCAAAGAGCAATTAGTGATATTGGGCTTGATTTAGCCACAACTAAACCAGGTGATTCGGGTTTCATGCACCATGATACAAAAGAAAAATTTGAAAAGAAGCAAAGAAATCAGAGTCCTTGGCAATACTGGGTTTGATTTAGGCACAAGTTAACCTGATGCTTGTGGTTGAATCCACCCATCCCAGCCCACTGCTTGTGGAACTTTGATTGAATTAAACACAACATCACAGTCACACTCATATATATGGCATGAAAAACTATCCCTTCTACATATGGGTTACATTTCATTTTCCAAATCAGAAAAATTCATCTTGGTCATGTTGCCTGTAGATTTCTAAGCATAAAACTCCAATTTGTTGTGTTTTGATATCATACTGGTACTCTGTCTACACTGTTGTTTCCATTGCATTAGAATACAAAATGCAGAGAATGGAGAAGGCAAAAAAAACTTAGACCAAGAAAAAGTTTAGGAAATTGCTGATAAAGAAACCAAAAATTGGCTAAGGCACCCAAAAGAATGAAAGAAATGCAGAATTGGTGCAAGCCAAAACCTGTGCCCTGATGGAAAAATACCATTCCTCCCATCCCCTGAACTCCATATTCCAGCCTCATATCGAAAGGTGACATCATCAAATTTATTGCAAGCCATGATAAACAAGAAAAGTGTGAAAAAAAACCAAGAAATTCATTAGCCTAATTCAGCTTGATTGATTTAAAGTACTGGATGTTTCTGCTTACATGCACTCCACCCAGGTGACAGGCTATGGAATTCTGATTGAGTTAACCAGAAAATTGCAGACACAGTTATTTTGGAGGGTATCAAAATATGTGCCCTCACAAAAGGAGTATATTTAATTTTCCAAAACTGAAAAACTCACCTTGGTCATGTTTCATGAAGATTCCTAAGCATAAAATTCCAATTTGTTGTGTTTCTTATGTCATAATGGATTCTTTATATACACTCCTATTTTTAAGGTATGTGAACGCAAAATGTTGGGAATCACAGCCATACTTCTTTTGGAGGATATTATAATCTGTCCTTTCTAAAAAAATACATTTCATTTTCCAAAACACAAAACCCTCTCTTCGTTGTGTTGTCTTTAGATTTCTAAGCTTAAAGTCCCAATTTCTTAAGGTTTTCATATCATACTGGATACTCTTTCTAAACTGTTGTTTTTATTGCATCAGAATACAAATGTTTGGAAAGAAGAAGGCAAAATAACTCAGACATAGAAAAAGTTAGGAAATTGCTGTTAAAGATACCAACAATCGGCTGAGGCACCAAAACAAGGAAGGAAACAAAAATTGTAGCAAGCCAAAACCAGTACCCTGATTGAAAATACCATACCTCTCATGCCCTGAACACCATATTCCAGCCTCAAAACAAAAGGTAACATCATCCAATTCATTACACACCATGATAAATAAGAGAAGTGTGAAAAAAACAAAGAAATCAAAGAGTGCTTAGTGATATTGGGTTTTTTAAATCACAAGTAAACAGGATGCTCCCTGTTTCATTTACCCCTTCCAGCACACTGGCTGTGGAATTCTGATGCATATAACCAGAAAATCATTGCCACACTCTTTTTGGAGGGTATTAAAATCTGTCCCTTCTACTAATGGATTACATGTCACTTTCCAAAACACAAAAAACTCATCTTGGTCATGTTGCAGGTAGATTTCTAAGCATAAAATGCCAATTTGTTGGTTTTTTTAATATCATAATGGATACTGTGTCTAAACTGTTGTTTTTATTCCTCAGAATACAAAATTCAGGGAAGGAAGAAGGTAAAACAAACTTAGACCAAGAAAAAATGGGAAATTACTGTAAAAGAAACAGAAATCAGGTGAGGCAACCAAAAGAATGAAAGAAAGCTAGAATTGGAGCAAGCCAAAATCTGTGCCCTGATGGAAAACGACCATACTCCCGTGACCAGAACTCTATATTCCAGCCTGAAAACAAAAGGTAACATCGTCCAATTCATTGCGAACCATGATAAATAAGAAAAGTATGAAAAAAATGAAAGAAATCAAAGAGTGCTTACTGATATTGGGTTTTTTTAATCACAGGTAAACCGGATTATCCACATTTCATCCACCTGTCCCAGCCAACTGGCTGTGGAATTCTGATGGATTTAATCAGAAAATCGCTGTCACACTCTTTTAGGAGGCTATTAAAATCTGTCCTTTCTACAAATAGTTTTGAAAAACAGAAAAACAAAACCTGTACCTGATTGAACAGAGCATTGCTCCCGTGCCATGAACTCCATATTCCAGCCTCAAAAGAAAAGGTAACATCATCCAATTCATTACATACCATGATAAATAAGACAAGTGTGAAAAAAACAAAGAAATCAAATAATCCTTAGCCATATGGTTCTGGATTGAGTCAGAAGTAAACTGGATGTTTCCGGTTTCATCCAACCCTCCCAGCAGACTGGCTGTGGAATTCTGATGGAATTAAAAAGAAAATCCCAGGCTCAAATGTTTGGGAGGGTATTCAAATCTGTCTCTTCTACAAATGGGTTACATTTCATTTTCAAAAACACAAAACCTCATCTTCGTCATGTTGTCTGTAGATTTCTAAGCATAAAATCCCAATTTATTCTGTTTTTTTATATCACATTGGATACTCTGTCTAAACTGTTGCTTTTAAGTATCAGAATACATAATCCAGGGAAGGAAGAAGGTAAAAAAAACTCAGACCCAGAAAAAGTTTAGGAAATTGCTGATAAAGAAACCAACAATCGTCTGAGGCACCAAAACAAGGAAAGAAAGCTAGAAATGGAGCAAGCCAAAAGCTGTGCCCTGATTGAAAGTGACCATTCTGCCAATGTCCAGCACTCCATATTCCAGCCTCAAAACAAAAGGTAACATCATCCAATTCATTACAAAACATGATAATTATCAAAAGTGTGAAAAAAACCAAAGGAGTCAAAGAATACTTAGCGATATTGGGCTTGATTTAGTCACAAGTAAACCGGATGTTTCAGGGTTCATCCACCCCTCTCAGCCACCTGACTGTGGAATTCTGATGGAACCAACCAGATAATCGCAGTCACACAGGTTTTGGAGGGTATTAAAATCGATCTCTTCTACAAAGAGTTTACATTTCATTTTGAAAAACACAAAAACTCATCTTCTTCTTGTAGCCTGTAGAATTCTAAGCATAAAATCCCATTTTTTTATATCATATTGGATACTCTTTCTATGCTGCTTTTTTATTGCATCAGAATACAAAATGCAGGGAATGGAGAAGAAAAATGAACTCAGACTCAAAAAATGTTTATGAAATTGCTGATAAAGAAACCAACAATCGACTGAGGCACCAAAACAAGGAAAGAAAGCTAGAATGGGAGCAAGCCAAAACCTGTACCCTGATTGAAAAAAAACCATAGCTCTTGTGCTCTGAACTGCATATTCCAGCCTCAAAAGAAATGGTAACATCACCAATTAATTACAAATCATGATAAATAAGAAGTATGAAAAAAAACCAAAGAAATCAATGAGTCCTTAGCGATACTGGGCTTGATTTAGTCACAAGTAAACCAGATGTTTCTGCTTCCATCCACCCTTCCCAGCCAACTGGCAGTGGAATTCTGATGCAATTAACCAGAAACTCCCAACACACTCATTGTGGAGAGAATTTAAACTGTTCCTTGTAAAAATGGGCTACATTTCCATTTCCAAAACACAAAAACTATCTTGGTCATGTTGCCAGTAGATTTCTCAGCATAAAATCCCAATTTGTTGTGTTATTTCTATCATAATGGATACTCTATCTACACTCCTGTTTTTTTCTTTGTTTGTTTTTTTTTTGCATTAGAATGCAAAATGTACAGAAAGAAGTAAGCAAAACAAATTAGACTCAGGAAAAGTTTAGGGAATTGCCTATAAAGGAACCAAAAATCAGCTGAGGCACCCAAAACAATGAAAGAAATCTAGAATGGGAGCAAGCCAAAACTTGTGCCCTGAATGAAAAAGACCATACCTCCCTTGCCCGGCCCTCCATTTTCCAGCCTCAAAACAAAAGGTAACAACATTCAATTCATTACAAACCATGATAAAAAAGAAAAGTGTGAAAAAAACAAAGAAATCAAAGAGTGGTTACTGATATTGGGTTTTTTTAATCACAAGTAAACAGATGCACCCTGTTTCATCCACCCCTTCCAGCCAACTGGTTGTGGAATTCTGATGGAATTACCAAGAAAAACGTTGTCACACTCTTTTTGGAGGTATTAAAATCTTTCCCTTCTACAAGTGGATTACATGTCGCTTTTGAAAACACAAAAAATCATCTTGGTCATGTTGCCTGTAGATTTCTAAGCATAAAATGCCAATTAGTTGTTTTTTTTTTAATATCATAAAGGATACTCTGTCTAAACTGTTGCTTTTATTCATCAGAATACAAAATACAGGGAAGGAAGAAGGTAAAAATACTCAGACCTAGAAAAAATTAGGAAATTACTGTAAAAGAAACAATAATCAGTTGAGGCAACCAGGAGAATGAAAGAAATCTAGAATTGGAACAAGCAAAATCTATGCCCCGAGGAAAAAGACCATACCTCCAGTGCCCAGGACTCCATATTCAAGCCTGAAAACAAAAGGAAACATTGTCCAATTCATTACACACCATGATAAATAAGAAAAGAGTGAAAAAAAACAAAGGAATCAAAAAGTGCTTACTGATATTGGTTTTTTTTAATCACAAGTAAACCGGATGCTCCCTGTTTCATCGACCTGTCCCAGCCAACTGGCTGTGGAATTCTGATGGATTTAACAAGAAAATCATTGTCACACACTTTTTGGAGGGTATTAAAATCTGTCCCTTCTACAAATGGATTACATGTTGCTTTCTAAAACATCATCCAATTCATTACATACCATGATAATAAATAAGACAAGTGTGAAAAAAAACAAAGAAATCAAATAATCCTTTAGCCATATAGTTCTGGATTGAGTCACAAGTAAACCGGATATTTCCTGTATCATTGAACCATCCCAGTAGACTGGCTGTGGAATTCTTATGCAATTAACCAGAAAATCCCAGTCTCAAAGATTTTGGAGAATATTCACATCTGACTCTTCTACAAATGGGTTACATTTCATTTTCAAAAACACAAAACCTCATCTTCGTCGTGTTGTCTATAGATTTCTAAGCATAAAATCCCAATTTGTTCTGTTTTTTATATTACATTGGATACTCTGTTTAAAATGTTGCTTTTAAGCATCAGAATACATTATCCAAGGAAGGAAGAAGGTAAAAAAATCTCAGTCCCAGAAAAAGTTTAGGAAATTGCTGATAAGAATACCAACAATCGGCTGAGGCACCAAAACAAGGAAAGAAAGCTACAATTGGAGCAAGCCAAAAGCTGTGCCCTGACTGAAATTGACCATTCCTCCCATGTCTGGCACTTCATATTCCAGCCTCAAAACAAAAGGTCACATCATCCAAAACATTACAAAACATAATAATTATCAAAAGTGTGGGGGAAAAAAAAGCAAAATAATCAAAGAGTCCTTAGCGATACTGGGCTTGATTTAGTCACAAGTAAACCGTATGTTTCTGGTTTCATCCACCCCTCCCAGCCAATTGGCAGTGGAATTCTGATGCAATTAACCAGAAACTCCCAGGCACACTCGTTGTCGAGAGAATTAAAACTGTGCCTTGTAAAAATGGGCTACATTTCATTTTCCAAAACACAAAAACTCATCTTGGTCGTGTTGCCTGTAGATTTCTCAGCATAAAATCCCAATTTGTTGTGTAATTTCTATCATAATGGATACTCAGTCTACACTCCTTTTTTTGCATTAGATACAAAATGTGCAGAAAGAAGTAAGCAAATCAAAGTAGACTCAGGACTAGTTTAGGGAATTGCCTATAAAGGAACCAAAAATCGGCTGAGGCACCCAAAAACAATGAAAGAAATCTAGAATGTGAGCAAGCAAAAACCATTGCCCTGATTAAAAAAGACCATACCTCTCATTCCCTGAACTCCATATTCCAGCCTCAAAAGAAAAGGTAACATCATCCAATTCATTACAAACCATGATATATAAGAAAAGTGTGAAAAATACCAAAGAAATCAAAGAGTGCTTACTGATATTGCATTTTTTTAATCACAAGTAAACAGATGCTCCCCGTTTCATCCACCCCTACCAGCCAACTGGCTGTGGAATTCTGATGGAACTAAGAAAATCATTGTCACACTCTTTTTGGAGGGTATTAAAATCTGAGCCTTCTACAAATGCATTACATTTCTTTTTCCAAAACACAAAAACTCATCTTGGTCATGTTGTCTGTATATCTCTAAGCATAAAATGCCAATCTGTTGGTTATTTTTTAATATCATAATGGACACTCTTTCTAAGCTGTTGTATTCACTCATCAGAATACAAAATACAGGGAAGGAAGAAGGTAAAACAAACTTAGACCAAGAAAAAATTAGGAAATTACTGTAAAAGAAACAGAAATCAGGTGAGGCAACCAAAAGAATGAAAGAAAGCTAGAATTGGAGCAAGCCAAAATCTGTGCCCTGATGGAAAAAGACCATACCTCCTGTGCCTAGCACTCCATATTCAAGCCTGAAAACAAAAGGAAACATTGTCCAATTCATTACACACCATGATAAATAAGAAAAGAGTGAAAAAAAACAAAGGAATCAAAAAGTGCTTACTGATATTGGTTTTTTTTAATCACAAGTAAACCGGATGCTCCCTGTTTCATCGACCTGTCCCAGCCAACTGGCTGTGGAATTCTGATGGATTTAACAAGAAAATCATTGTCACACACTTTTTGGAGGGTATTAAAATCTGTCCCTTCTACAAATGGATTACATGTTGCTTTCTAAAACATCATCCAATTCATTACATACCATGATAATAAATAAGACAAGTGTGAAAAAAACAAAGAAATCAAATAATCCTTTAGCCATATAGTTCTGGATTGAGTCACAAGTAAACCGGATATTTCCTGTATCATTGAACCATCCCAGTAGACTGGCTGTGGAATTCTTATGCAATTAACCAGAAAATCCCAGTCTCAAAGATTTTGGAGAATATTCACATCTGACTCTTCTACAAATGGGTTACATTTCATTTTCAAAAACACAAAACCTCATCTTCGTCGTGTTGTCTATAGATTTCTAAGCATAAAATCCCAATTTGTTCTGTTTTTTATATTACATTGGATACTCTGTTTAAAATGTTGCTTTTAAGCATCAGAATACATTATCCAAGGAAGGAAGAAGGTAAAAAAATCTCAGTCCCAGAAAAAGTTTAGGAAATTGCTGATAAGAATACCAACAATCGGCTGAGGCACCAAAACAAGGAAAGAAAGCTACAATTGGAGCAAGCCAAAAGCTGTGCCCTGACTGAAATTGACCATTCCTCCCATGTCTGGCACTTCATATTCCAGCCTCAAAACAAAAGGTCACATCATCCAAAACATTACAAAACATAATAATTATCAAAAGTGTGGGGGAAAAAAAAGCAAAATAATCAAAGAGTCCTTAGCGATACTGGGCTTGATTTAGTCACAAGTAAACCGTATGTTTCTGGTTTCATCCACCCCTCCCAGCCAATTGGCAGTGGAATTCTGATGCAATTAACCAGAAACTCCCAGGCACACTCGTTGTCGAGAGAATTAAAACTGTGCCTTGTAAAAATGGGCTACATTTCATTTTCCAAAACACAAAAACTCATCTTGGTCGTGTTGCCTGTAGATTTCTCAGCATAAAATCCCAATTTGTTGTGTAATTTCTATCATAATGGATACTCAGTCTACACTCCTTTTTTTGCATTAGATACAAAATGTGCAGAAAGAAGTAAGCAAATCAAAGTAGACTCAGGACTAGTTTAGGGAATTGCCTATAAAGGAACCAAAAATCGGCTGAGGCACCCAAAAACAATGAAAGAAATCTAGAATGTGAGCAAGCAAAAACCATTGCCCTGATTAAAAAAGACCATACCTCTCATTCCCTGAACTCCATATTCCAGCCTCAAAAGAAAAGGTAACATCATCCAATTCATTACAAACCATGATATATAAGAAAAGTGTGAAAAATACCAAAGAAATCAAAGAGTGCTTACTGATATTGCATTTTTTTAATCACAAGTAAACAGATGCTCCCCGTTTCATCCACCCCTACCAGCCAACTGGCTGTGGAATTCTGATGGAACTAAGAAAATCATTGTCACACTCTTTTTGGAGGGTATTAAAATCTGAGCCTTCTACAAATGCATTACATTTCTTTTTCCAAAACACAAAAACTCATCTTGGTCATGTTGTCTGTATATCTCTAAGCATAAAATGCCAATCTGTTGGTTATTTTTTAATATCATAATGGACACTCTTTCTAAGCTGTTGTATTCACTCATCAGAATACAAAATACAGGGAAGGAAGAAGGTAAAACAAACTTAGACCAAGAAAAAATTAGGAAATTACTGTAAAAGAAACAGAAATCAGGTGAGGCAACCAAAAGAATGAAAGAAAGCTAGAATTGGAGCAAGCCAAAATCTGTGCCCTGATGGAAAAAGACCATACCTCCTGTGCCTAGCACTCCATATTCAAGCCTGAATACAAAAGGTAACATCGTCCAATTCAATACAAACCATGATAAATAAGAAAAGTATGAAAAAAATGAAAGAAGTTGAAGAGTGTTTAGTGATATTGGGTTTTTTTAATCACAAGTAAACCGGATGCTCCCTATTTCATCCACCTGTCCCAGCCAACTGGCTGTGGAATTCTGATGGATTTAATCAGGATATCACTGTCACACTCTTTCAGGAGGGTATTAAAATCTGTCCTTTCTACAAATAGTTTTGAAAAACAGAAAAACAAACCTGTACCTGATTGAAAAGAGCATTGCTCCCGTGCCCTGAACTCCATATTCCAGCTCAAAAGAAAAGGTAACATCATGCAATTCATTACAAAACATGATAATTATCAAAAGTGTGAAAAAAACCAAAGGAATCAAAGAATACTTAGTGACATTGGGCTTGATTTAGTCACAAGTAAACTGGATGTTTCCGGGTTCATGCACCACTCTCAGCCAATTTGGAATTCTAATGGAATCAACCCGATAGTAGCAGTCACACAGGTTTGGAGGGTATTAAAATATATCCATTCTACAAAGAGTTTACATTTCATTTTGAAAAACACAAAAACTCATCTTGGTCATGTAGCCTGTAGATTTCTAAGCACAAAATGTACAGAAGGAAGTAAGCAAAACAAAGTAGACTCAGGAAAAGTTTAGGGAATTGCCTATAAAGAAACCAAAAATTGGCTGAGGCACCCAAAACAATGAAAGAGACATAGAATTGGAGAAAACCAAAACCTGTGCTCTGAATGAAAAAGACCATTCCTCCCATCCCCTGAACTCCATATACAAGCCTCAAAACAAAATGTAACATCATCAAATTCAGTACAAAACATGATAAATTAGAAGCATGAGAAAATAACAAAGATCAAAGAGTTCTTAGTGATATTTAGCTTGATTTAGTCACAAGTAAACCAGGTTTTTCGGGTTTCATCCTCCACTCCTGGCCGACTGGCTACAGAATTCTGAGTGAATAAAACAGAAAATTGCATTCACACTTGCTTTGGAGGAAATTAAATCCGTCCCTTCTGTGAAATTGAGGCAGGATGGGGTTAAAATGAAGTCGCTTGAGCTAACTGCATATCTTGCTTCTGTGCAAAATGCTTTGGCTTGCAAAATGCATTTTGTTTAAAATAACTAGACTTTAGATGACCTTGTAACATGTGATGATTGTGCTAATGCTTTTATGAGATAATGGAGCATGTGATAATTATTTTAGGAGCTATGTTGAGTTTTTGGTTATGATGACCCCGTGTTTATGCTTGCTCAAGGTTTTTTGTCCCCTCACCCTGGAAAAACCCTTTATCTTGTGATGTATTCGTCATGCTGTGGTTTATCTTGTGATTCTTGGCAATGATGTGGAGATATGCTAATGTTGTGGTTTTCAATCTTAAATATGCTGTGCGGTTGATGATCGGCGCCTCTCTTCTCGCACTCCACCAGAGGGTGTTGTTGTGCTTAAGAGTTGGCCCATCTGCGCAGATGTAATAAACTTCCTCATGCACTTGCAGCGATTGGACTGGAATTCGTGTTTCTGGGGTCGGTAAAAGTGTGAGACACCTGTCGGGGGTCTTACATTCTTGGGGGCTCGTCCGGGATTGGAGACCCCAGACCCACGCTCCATTTTCCAATCGGAGGTAAGTTTTTGCTGTTTTAAGTGTTTTTGTGTGTTTTGTTGATTTTTTTTATTTTTTCCCGGGGCGCTTGACGTACCGGAGGTTCATGTTTTACTGAGATTGTGCCTGTACAGGACCTGTATCTGTATCGAGCTGATAGTGGGTAGGGGCAGACGTGCCCAGCGCCCCTGGCTCGAACCACTGGAGGACGCTCCGGTGGTGGAGGGGACGTGGAATCCCCCTCCTTCTTTAGGAGAGCTTAGTCAGCTGGCCGCTCTCGTCTGAATTTTAGTTTTTCCTTGTTCCGTGGGAGGTGGCAGCTCCCCTCGGAAGTTTTGGTTTCAGTTTTGTCTTGGTTTTGCGCGCAGTGTCTTTGGGAGTCTTGTGAGTCTTGTGGTTGTTTTCTGTGTTTTAATATATCTTCCTTATTTGCCTTTCCCCTTCAACATGGGACAGGAATTAACTACACCTTTGAGTCTTACTTTAGATCATTGGAAAGAGGTCCGGGAGCGGGCCCAAAACTTGTCTGTGAGAGTGCAGAAGAAGAACTGGACAAGTTTTTGTACGTCCGAGTGGCCAGCCTTCAATATCGGGTGGCCGCGGGATGGGAATTTTGACTCTCGAATTATCTTACAGGTGAAGAGCCAGGTCTGCAGGGAAGGCAAGGAAGGGCACCCGGATCAAGTGCCCTATATCTTTGTGTGGGAAGACCTGGCACAATATCCCCCAAAATGGGTAAAACCCTTTCTCCCGACTGACCGGGTCGTGGCGGGTGCCTTACCCTACATGTTGTCTGTAGATTTGTAAGCATAAAACTCCAATTTGTTCTGTTTTTTATATCATAATGGATACCCTGTCTACACTCTTGGTTTTATTGTGTCAGAATACAATACGCAAGAAAGGAAGAAGGCAAAACAAACTCAGACCCAGAAAATATTTCAGAAATTGCTGATAAATAAACCAAAAATCGGCTGAGGCACCCAAAATAATGAAAGAAACCTAGAATTGGAGCAAACCAAAACCTGTGCCCTGATTGAAAAAGAGCATTCCTCCCGTGCCCTGAACTCCATATTCCAGCCCCGAGTAAAAGGTAACAACATCAAATTCATTACAAACCACAACAAATAAGAAAAGTGTGAAAGAAAACCAAAGAAGTCAAAGAATCATTAGCCTAATTAGGCTTGATTTAGTCCCATTTGTCAGACCCTCGCCAGCAAGGGTCCAACGCAATCACGACACGGTCACTGTTTCTCAGTTCTCAAGGAACTTTTACTTGTGTGGGCAGAAGCAAAGGGGGGGGGGAAGAAAAGAGAAGGAGGAGCAGCTCCAAGCCCAATTCCCAATGTCTCTTTATACCCCAAGTCCATGGAGCATCCACTCCACAGCCAATAGCGGCTCTCTTCACGTGCAATTCACACTGGTATCATCCAATCAGATGAAAGGACGCATATAGTCTCAGGTCAAAAGTTCATCTGTTTCACCTGGTTCTTCCTTGTTGTTTATGCAGAGTCTGTCCTGCCTCAACTTCATCTGTTTCACCGGGTTCCTCCTAGTTGTTTATGCAGAGTCCATTCTGTTTCATCTGTTTCACCTGGCTGTTTTCCTGGG
The DNA here is from genome assembly GCF_033115175.1 of Lepus europaeus. Classification (NCBI taxonomy): domain Eukaryota; kingdom Metazoa; phylum Chordata; class Mammalia; order Lagomorpha; family Leporidae; genus Lepus; species Lepus europaeus. The sequence goes on from NC_084829.1 coordinate 28,455,586, forward strand.
CCTTGTGGTCCACCGATTGCTGCAAGCTATGCAGATAAGGAGGTTCTTACAGGTGGCCAGCCTGCGGTTCCCCACAGCTCCCCCTTTTTTTGTTATTTATGGCACAGAGTCATGCCTGTCTTAGGTTCCCAGCGACGTGCCACCTGCTTACCCATCATTGAAACATTGGGAAGCATGTCCCAAGTTCTGTCTTAGGTTGCTAGGGGCACTCGCCAGTGATTACCCATCTTTGGCTACCGTTCCATCATGTCAAGCCATATCTGTTGCTGAGGGTCAGAGCGATACATAGCAAGCATAGCATGTTGGAACACTAGGTTAGTGCGTTGCTGACTCTTGACTACTGCCAGCATGACTCTGCTGATTAGGAGGAAGGCAATCAATAAGACTATCAATAGGCAAAGAAACAGTCTCTTCATCACTTATAAGCTAGTCACTTTCTATTGTCGTTGAGTCTGTTGTCATTTCCACTGGGAAGAGTTCATCAGGGATTTTTGCGAGGAGTCGAATCCTCCTTTCTGGCGTCCAAATCGGTTGGGAAGCTCCCTTCGGAAAAAAGCAGACAGCGCCTCATACCCTTCTCAGTGGGGGATACAGGCCTTTCCATTTGTTATCTTGTAAGTCCTTCCACATAACCCACTGCACTGGCTCCTTGTCGGCCAAATAGGAATGTAACACAGCAGGAGTTTTGCCACACTTTTTCAATTCAAAAAATTTATAGTATATAGAGCTATAGCTAATGCATCACGATTACCTAACGCAAATTCTCCATATTCCCCTGAACTCCATATTCCAGCCTCAAAACAAAACGTAACATCATCAACTTCATTAAAAACCATGATAAATAAGGAGCTTATGAAAATAACAAAGATCAAAGTGTCCTTAGTGATATTTAGCTTGATTTAGTCACAAGTAAACCAGGTTTTTCGGGTTTCATCCAACATTCCTAGCCGACTGGCTGTGGAATTCTGATTGAATGAACCAGAAAATCACAGTCACACTCGGTTTGGAGGGAATAAAAATCTTTCCCTTCTAGAAATGGGTTACATTTCACATTCCAAAACAAACAAAACAAAACATTCACTTTGGTCAGATTTTCTGTAGATTTCTAAGCATAAAATTAGAATCTGTTGTGTTTCTTAGATCCTAATGGAGCCTCTGTCTACATTCTTTTTATTATTGAAAGGAACGCAAAATGTAGGGGAGGAAGAAGGCAAAACAAACTCAGACCCAGAAAAAATTGAGGAAATTACTGATAAAGAGACCAAAATTGGGCTGAGGCACCCAAAACCATGACAGAAATCTAGAATTGCAGCAAGCCAAAACCTGGGCCCTGATTGAAAAAGAACTTTCCTCCATGCCTTATTCCATCCTCCAGCAGAAGGTCACATCATAAAATTCATTACAACACTTGAGAAATAAGGAAAGTGTGAAAAAACAAAACAAATCAAAACAATCCAAAGAAATCTAAGAGTCCTTTACCATATTTGGGCTTGATTTAGTCAAAGGAATCCGGATGTTTCTGGTTGGATCAACCCCCCTAGCCTACTGGCTGTGGAATTCTGATTGAATTAACCAGAAAATCCCAGGCACCCTCGTTTGGGAGAAAATTCAACTGTGTCCTTTCTACAAAAGGGTTACATTTCTTTTTCCAAAACACAAAAACTCATCTAGGACGTGTGGCCTCTAGATTTCTAAGCATAACAAACCAATTGGTTCTGTTTTGGAATAATGGATACTCTGTCTAAACTCGTGTTTTTATTGCATCAGAATACAAAATGCAGTGAAGGAAGAAGGGAAAACAAACTCAGACCCAGAAAAAATGGAGGAAATTGCTGATCAAGAACCCAAACATGGGCTGGGGCACCCAAAACAATGAAAGAAAGCAAGAAGGGGAGCCAGCCAAAACCTGTGCCCTGATTGAAAGAGAAAATTCCTCCCATGCTCTGAACTCCATATTCCAGCCTGAAAACAATAGGGAACATCATGAAATCCACTACAAAACATGATCAATAAGAATAATTTGAAAATAAGCAAAGAAATCAAAGAGCCCTTAGCAATATTGGGCTTGATTTAGCCACAACGAAACCAGGTGATTTGGGTTTCTTGCACCCGGATAAATAAGAAAAATTGGAAAAGAAGCAAAGAAATCAGAGTCCTTGTAAATACAGGCATTATTTTAGGCACAAGCAAACCTGATGCTTATGGTTGGATCCACCACTCCATGCCGACTCCCTGTGGAATTCTGATGGAATTAAACACAAAATCGCCATCACACTCATTTTGTATGGAATGAAAAACTGTCCCTTCTACATATGGGTTACATTTCATTTTCCAAAACAGAAAAATCATCTTGGTCATGTTGCCTGTAGACTTCTAAGCATAAAACTCCAATTTGTTGTGTTTTTATTTTTTATTTATTTATTTTTTTAGTGGGAGGTAAAATAGCCAGGTTTATTAGGGAAGGAACATCTGTAAGGATGGATGGACACCTCTCCATACAGACCCTGAGAGACTGGGGAGGAGGAAGGAGGGAGGTTACATGTTGAGTGGAGAGATTGCACCTGACCAGGCCAGGTGGGCAGCTCAGCAAAGATGCAGGTGGCTGAGCGCACAGTCCAGTTGAGGCTGGGTGTTTCTAAGGAGATGGGTCTTGCTTCCCCACCTCCTCTCCTCTTGGAACAAAGGTCTTTTTGGATGTAAATAGAAAAACCTCTCTTGAAGGTCTGACACAAAGGACTTTATGGATGCAAATGTTATCAGACAGGAGGAAGGGAATAGGGTGTTGGAGATGCAGATACTAGGCTGCACCTGGGAGATTGTGGAAGCTTGTCAGGCAGAAGGAGTGGGAACCTCCACCTGGCAGGTTATCAGGTAGAAGGGCGCAGGGCAGGATGCGAAGGCCAGGCTGCCCTTGAAACATTATCGGGATGACTTTGAGATGCAGATGTATATGCTGGACAGAGATGTCTTCTCTTTAGCCCTGTTACACACACATAAGCTCATAACTCACTTCCTACCTAACATTCCCCCCTCAAGAGGTAATACCCAAAATTCTTCTTTGGGATTATTGATGGAGTTCCGTTTTCTATAACTTCTTCAAAGCTGGCATGTGGGCATCGAGGAGGATTTGGGTATTTTCCTTTTGCTATCTGTCTTATGGTGTGCAACAGTGGCCTTGGAAAGACTGTCCTGCTTGGTCCAGAGGGCTGCACAGGTCATCCTATGTGGGGCTGGAAGCCTTGTCTGATGACCATTTGGAGTTTGACAGCCTTTAGTCTGTTAGAGACAAAAGGAACAAGGGCATTAAAAACATAAGGTCCAAAGAGAAGCAGCAAGATTACAGAAGTTATTGGGCCAAGGAAAGGAAATAGGCAGGATTTCCATGACCAGATGTCAGGCCAGAAATCCCAGCCCTGCTTGGCCTCGTCCTGGAGCTGTTTGGAATTGTCCAGGAAAAGTACAAATTTGTGTTTGTACCTGTCCAGTCTGACTGACCCATAGACAACATTCTTCCTGGAGCATGACACAGATACCTCTCGGAGCAGCAGTTAGCATGTCTAATATTTCTTTCTTTTATAACCTTTTGTGACTTCCACACACCCTCTTCAACTTACTTTAAACATTTCACCATTTCCATTTCAGTCTAGAGTAAACTAGCCATCAGGATAAAGTCACTCTTACAAACCATGTCCTTTCCTTATTTAAAAAGCTCTTTCCTTTTTAACCTTTCTTACCAACAACACTCTTTCCTTCTAAACCTTTCTTACAAAGCACATATTTCTATACTTGACGTTTTCCATAGAGCCTGGTTGGCTCTTCTTACCTTACCAGAAGACTGAGGTCTCCATGCAGAGTGAAGATGCCTTACAAATCCCTTGTGTGATCTAGAGCTCTGGTTAAGGCAATCAGTTCTGCTAGCTGAGCAAAAGTTCCTGGGGGCAGAGCACGCTTCAATAACGTGCCATGCTGTAACTGTTGCATACCCTGAGAAGCAGATCCTGTCTGACAAAACTGTTTCTGTCTGTGAACCAAATCTCATCTGTGCTAGTCTTCTGCTGGCATAGATCAAGTCTATAGCCTCAGTACAAGAGTGGAGGGGACCACTTTCCCCTGGAACTGGCATTAAAGTAGCTGGGTTTAGAGTAGAGCAATGCCTTATTTTTACCTGAGGGTTCTTTATAAGGAGGACCTGATATTTTAGTATTCTACTATCTGTGAGCCAGTGAAAGCCCTTTTGCTCTAATAGAGAATTTATTTGATGTGAGGTGTAAAGGGCGATATCTTGCCCCAGTGTAATTCTAGATACCTCCTCTGTCAGCAAGGCAGCTGATGCCATTGTCTTTAGGCAGTGAGGCAATCCTTGTGCAACCATGTCTAAGGTGTTAGAAAAGTAGCCCACAGGTTGCTTAACAGGTCCCAGATCCTGAGTTAACCCTCATAAGGCGACTCCCTGTGATGTACAGCTTGGAGGGTTTCTCTGGGCTTGGCAGTCCTAGCACAGGGGCTTCAGCCATAGCATCCTTTAGCTGAGCAAAGGCTGTGGTTTGCTCTTTCCCCCAAAGGAGGGGGCTCTGTGTTGGCTGCCTGTCGAGAGCCTGGTTTAGGAACTGTGCTATTTCCCTGTATCTAGGAATCTGTAACCTGATAGAGAAAAACTGGGACTGCCTGAAGTTTGCAGAAGTAGGAATTTGCTGCATGGCCCATATCCTCTCTGGGGCTGGGTTTCTCTCCCCAGGGGAGAGGATAAGGGTTAAATAATTAACACTCTAATGGACTAGCAATGCTTTGTTTTCCTCCAGATACCTAGTAGCTAGTTTTGCTAGAAAGATAAGCCAATGTACAAGACTAGAGTCTCAGGCTGGGAAAGGAGACAGACTAACAATTTATTTACATTTAACCATCCACATTATGGATTTTTGTGCATCCCCCTCAAGAGATAGGCCCTTTAAGCCCTCAGTGAGGACCTGTCCAAATAGGTGCAGGACTACCTGAGTTAGCTGTTACTAAAAGCCCTGTTTTTAGGAACTGGCTGGTAGGGCTTTCTAAGCTAAATACTATTGGATAGACTTTTAAGGCCTGGCTGGGTGTGTGAGGCCCACACCTATCCATGGGGTGCTGGAAGAGAATTGAAAGAGATGCAAATCTCCTTTAATGGAGACACCCTGTTGACTTGCATTACATGGCTGGACTAGGAGGAGAGCTGAATAGGAGGCTGATAGAAATAGGCAACTTGCATTTCACTGACCCTAGGCCATCCCCTCAATAGCAGTGGCTGGAGCTGGAAGCTGGGCAGAGGCTGGGCAGAGCCAAAGACCTTTTAGCTCCAGGCCACAAGGTCTGCGGTTCTGAACCAGGAATCCTTTGACACCCAGGGCAGTTCTGTGTCCAGTGGCCTTGCTGTTGGTAGAGCTGACAGAAGGCAGTTTCTGTCATGACAGCTGCTTGCCCAATGCCCTGGCTCCTTATATCAGCAACAGGTGCCATTTGGGGTGCACTGGCCTTGCTGGGTCTCCTTGATGGCAGATCACCGTGCAAAGCAGCCATTGAATGGCTTGTTGCTATCCTCTGCTGCTAGCTTGCTCCTCATTTTCATGGTCTCTAATAAAGTAGACCAAGGAGGCAGCTTCTATGATGTCAGTCAAGCAGGTGCTCAACCCAACCCTGATTTTAAGATTTCTTTAATGTCAGGGTGAGCTAAAAAAAAAATATGGTCATGGGCAAATTCTGACACTTAGTATTTTCCTGCAAGTTGAAACTGTGCCCATGAGGAGAACTATGACCTTTTAGGTAAGATCAACTGTGGTGACCTTGCATACTTTGAGACCATCAGTGCAATTACCTATCTATCCCTCCGTTTGGTTTAAAAGGGGAGTTCTGCCCATTTACTGTGTACACTGGAAAAATCAATCTAGCTGTCACATTATTTCATAGTTTAGCCTCTTATTTTGGCTATGCTGTTTGGTCCTCTATACTGTGGCCAGCCATTATTACAGAAAAGGTCAACCATTCCTTACATAAGTTCTGGGGATCAAACCGCACATCACAGTGGAGAGTCCTGCAGAACTGTAGTAACTTCCCTTCTGGAAAAGAAAAGAAGATAAGTGAGGCAACGAGTTGGGTCTCTAGACTGACTTCCTGGGCTTTCAGATTTAACTGGTGGTTTAACCAGTGCTTACTGCATAGCCTGACTTAAAGGAGAAATTGTGGCAGAGGTGTCTGCCATCCTTTGGCTTCCGGATTATTTACCGTGTAGCCAGTGGGTTATGGGCCTGGGTTTCCGGGTTTAACTAGTCTTACTGGGTTTAACTAGTCTTACTGTGTAATCCATAAGTAAGTTGTTGGGCTTCCGGGCTTTCACTGTGTAGCCTGTGGACACTAGAGCTTTCTTGGGCTCGTGGAACCCAGTTCTCTAGCATCTGCCGCATAACCATCTCCCTTCATCTCTAAGTCTCTCTTGGAACACTTTCTCCCTTTTGGCTAGACCTCCCGTTTGATCCACATTTGAACTAGCAATACATTTGAACTAGCAATGCCTGGTTGTTCAGCATTAGCTGGACGGAGACTTCGTCAGTCCCTCTTTAAAGGATCTGGCTTCTGAGCCAGAGACTGGAGCAGCTAGAAAGAAACACGTTTATAACTGAAGCTTAGCATCATTTCACATCTTGGCATCACTTTTAATCTAAACAGCCGATTGGTTATTATCTCTGCAAGATGAGAGATCTCTTTTGACATCTCCAGGGACCCTCTGGGGATGTCAAAAGTCCGGATAATTTAGAACTTTGATTTTCAGAAAGTCTGTTAAAGGTGCCAAGAGAACTTAGAGTATCTGGTCAAAATAAAATTCCTTAACATCCTGAAATGATAGCCATTCATTAGTCAGGGTGATTTTAACACTTTTAGGCCAGATCTAATCATAATGATATTTAACAATGCTTTTCATCAATCTGAACTTAACAGAGACAGTAGAGTACACAATAGATTACTTTGGCAGAACATGAATTCTATATCTCTTGTTGTCGAATAAACCAGAAATGAAAAACCTTGCACATAGGAGTTCACATAATTCAGAACTATTTAACAGAGTCAAAAAGAGCTTACAGGACCTAACTCTAGAATTGACAGAGTAACTGATTCAGCAGACACTGTTAAACTAGTTGTTACAGTTTTTGCAAAAACAGATTCCAAGATTTACGACTTAGGCCATTTTCAGATATTTACTAACATTAGTTCACCTTTTTTTAAAAACCTCATTGTTGTAACAGAAGATCAAACTTCAACTTTAGGTCAGACTTCAATTTTAGGTCAATGTAATTTTGGCATTAGCACTCAACTTAAAGAAAACTTTTCATGACTTGCTCACACCTTCTGAAACTTTATACCTGTAGTTACTTTTACAGAGTCTTGAATTGTCATGTATGGACAGTCTATGAGAATACATGCTAACAAACTCAAACAGTCTCTCTTATCGAATTTAAGATGTGAAAAGTACACATAATACATTTTCCCACATTTTGCTTAGCATTGATGCCTAGATGACTTAGGACACTGAGTTATTAATGAATACCACACCATTATCTGAATTAAAAGTCAAAATTACATTTCCATGCTTTTAAGTAACATAAGAATAACTCCTCCTGGACAGCAAACATGGACACTAGTACATGTTTACAACTTTGAAAAGATCTTCATCGTTAAGAGAAACAAGTTTAAAGCTTATCAAATACATGTAAAACCAAGCAAGTGAGCTACCAAGCAAACCGGAGGGCTTTGGCATTAACTTAATTCTCTGAACCAATCGGTATTGGCTTACTTTAGTTAACAACATAAGGGCTTGTATACACAGAATTTACTCTCATTTTTTATAAGACCACTCTAGCTGGAAAGCAAAAACATGAATACAGCATAGGTCTGACACCATTTACAACATTTTAATACATTTCACATAATCTGAATTGACTCAAGCAGCTGTTACTTTAACAAATTTTAGAGTCTCATCCTTTGAGAGTTCCAGGGATCTGACTGGAAGCCCAAAGTTGGAAGACTCGGTTTAGAAATTAAGCTGTTAGAGAGTCAGTTTAGCCAACAATTAGTATGTTTCTGATTAGTTGGCTAATCACCCAAACATGAAAAACAGATAAATAATGTAAACAACTTTGCGTTGCAGTTTTCCCAATCAAGACTCTAATGGCACTAGGAAAAAAAATGCAAAACCTTCAAGACAGGTGATCACTCTCATCAGATAAGTCAGGGACAGCAGCACAGAAAAGAACTAGCCATAGTTCATTAACTGCAAAGAGAAAAACCCATCAGGTTGGAAAGTGTTAATGGCTTAAGGTTCTGGCTCCCTTAGGTAAGGCCAGCAGTAGTATTGAATTGGAAATTCCTCCAGGAGAGGAAAAAAAGCAGCCCTGGGGGGTTGCTCTCCCTAGAGATATCTGGCTATGCCTGCCTGGGTGCAGCAGGCCACATGGACTGGAATAGAGTGCAGAGAAAGGCTGTGGTCCCCCATTTACAGGGAAGACTGTGCACACCGGGGCCTGGCAGGACTGGCCATGGGGTTGGGTAGGTGTGCCATTTCACCAAGAGTGCTGGGAACCTCCTATAATTCAACTAAAGCCAGATAAATCAGGACTACTGCAAATACTCAGTCAATTAAAACAGATAGTTAACTTTAGCTCCTTTCCAGATTCAGTCCTCAGACAATCAAAGCTTAGCAACAGTAATAGCTCACAAAAACTTCGAGACGCACCAAAGCTACCATAAGCTGCAAAGACAGAAAACCTTCTACCAGTTTGGAAAGGGTTAACTGGTAACAGCTTTCCCCTAGGTGGAGAAACCTGTGGAATTCCCTCTCCCTTTCTCCTGGCCAGTGGTATAGTAATGGAGATGAAGAGAGCAAAGAGTGGGGGAGGGAGCCCCGGGAGGAGGAGGAAGGCAGAAAGCAACAGAGGACAAGATGTGAGTGGCTGCCCTCACCTTCCCCTATGAATCTCAGCTGGAGGAGAGCATAGGGAAAGGCCCTGATGTCTGGGGGCTGAGTGGGGTTCGAAATCTTCTATTGCTCAAGATTGCCCACTACCTAGTTGTCTCAGTTTACCTGGAGGGCCAATATTAGTCTCGACTGAAGCTAAGCCCTGATAATGTAGCAGTAGGCAGCATGACCAGGCATCCTCCAGGAGAGAGACCTGGGCCTCGGGTTGCAGTCTGGCTGCCGGGAAGCCAAAGCGAGCTCAGGGGGTCTCCAGGCTCCCAGCCAACTGCCCTTCCTAATCGCCCTCACGTTCCTTATAATCCCTCTGGAGTTTCGGCCACAGCTAAGCCATGGCTGGGGGGACTCCAGGTTCTCAGAGAGCTGTGGGGTGCCAGACACTGAATGGTCACTTCCACAGATCCAGTCCCACTTGAGGGAAGGAATACTAACCTCTGATGTTTTCTTAAAATCCCTTCATGGTTGCCAAAAGTGTTACCGGAGAAATTGCAGGCACACAAAGAATTCAGACGTGAGACAGAGAGTAGTGGGAGGTAAAATAGCAAGGTTTATTAGGGAAGGGACATCCGAAAGGATGGAGAGGCACCTCTCCAGACAGAGCCTGAGAGACTGGTGGGGGGAGTGAGGTTACATGGTTGCGTAGAGAGATTACACCTGAACAGACCAGGCAGGTGAATCAGCAGAGAGACAGAGAGCTGAGACCATGTATTTATATCATACTGGATACTCTGCCTAAAATATTGTTTCCATTGCATCAGAATACAAAATGCAGAGAATGGAGAAGGCAAAAAAACTCAGACCCTGAAAAAGTTTAGGAAATTGCCAATAAAGAAACCAAAAATCGGCAGAGGCAACCAAAACAATGAAAGAAAGCGAGAATGGGAGCAAGCCAAAACCTGTGCTCTGAATGAAAAGACCATTCCTCCCATCCCCTGAACTCCATATTCCAGCCTCCAAACAAAATGTAACCTCATCAAATTCATTGCAAACCATGATAAATAAGAAGCATATGAAAATAACAAAGATCAAAGTGTCCTTAGTGATATTTAGCTTGATTTAGTCACAAGTAAACCAGGTTTTTCGGGTTTCATCCACCACGCCTAGCCGACTGGCTGTGGAATTCTGATTGAATAAACATGAAAATCTCAGTCACACTCAGTTTGGAGGGAATAAAAATCTGTCCCTTCTACAAATGGGTTACATTTCACATTCCAAGACAAAACAAAACATTCACTTTAGTCGGGTTTCCTGTAGATTTCTAAGCATACAATTCCAATCTGTTGTGTTTCTTATATCCTAATGGATACGCTGTCTACACTCTTGTTTTTCTTGCAAAGGAATACAAAATGTAGGGAAGGAAAAAGGAAAAACAAACTCAGACTCAGAAAAAATTGAGGAAATTGCTAATCAAGAGACCATAAATGGGCTGAGGCACCCAAAACCATGACAGAAATCTAGAATTGCAGCAAGCCAAAACCTGTGCCCTGATTGAAAAAGAACTTTCCTCCATGCCCTGAACTCCTTATTCTACCCCCCAGCAGAAGGTCACATCATAAAATTCATTACAACACTTGATAAATAAGAAACGCATGAACAAAAAAAAAAAGAAATGCAAGTGTCCTTAACCATATTGGGCTTGATTTAGTCAAAGTAATCAGGATGTCTCTGGTTGGATCCACCCCTCCCAGCCAACTGGCTGTGGAATTCTGATAGAATTAAACACAACATCGCTGGCACAATCGTTTTGAAGAAATTTAAATGTGTCCTTTCTACAAAAGGGTTACATTTCTCTTTCCAAAGCACAAAAACTCATCTTGGTCGTGTGGCCTCTAGATTTTTAAGCATAGCAAGCCAATTGGTTCTGTTTTGGAATAATGGATACTCTGTCTAAAGTCATGATTTTATGGTGTCAGAATACAAAATGCAGTGAAGGCAGAAGGGAAAACAAACTCAGACCCAGAAAAAATTGAGGAAATTGCCGATCAAGAACCCAAACATGGGCTGGGGCACCCAAAACAATGAAAGAAAGCAAGAATTGGAGCCAGCCAAAACCTGTGCCCTGATTGAAAGAGAAATTTCCTCCCACGCTCTGAACTCCATATTCCAGTCTGAAAACAATAGGGAACATCATGAAATTCACTACAAAACATGATCAATAAGAATAATTTGGAAAGAAGCAAAGAAATCACAGTGTCTTTAGTGATATTGGGCTTGATTTAGCCACAACTAAACGAGGTGATTCGGGTTTCATGCACCATGATACAAAAGAAAAATTTGAAAAGAAGCAAACAAATCAGAGTCCTTGACTATACTGGGCTTGATTTAGGCACAAGTAAACCTGATGCTTGTGGTTGGATCCACCCCTCCCAGCTGACTGCCTGTGGAATTCTGATGGAATTAAGCACAACATCGCAGTCACACTCATTTTGTATGGAATGAAAAACTGTCCCTTCTACATATGGGTTGCATTTCATTGTCCAAAACAGACAAAACAAACTGAGACCCTGAAAAAGTTTAGGATATTACGGAAACCAAAAATCGGTTCAGGCACCCAATAAAATGAAAGAAAGCTAAAATTGGAGCTAGCCAACCCCCGTGCACTGATTTGAAAAGACATTACTTCCTGTGCCCTGAACTCGATATACCAGCCTTAAAACAAAAAGTCCTATCATAAAATACATTTAAACCATGATAAGTAAGAAAAATTTGAAAAGATGCAAAGAAATCAACGAGTGCTTAGCGATATTGCACTTGTTTTAGGCACAAGTAAACCAGATGTTTGTAGTGGGATCCACCCCTCCCAGCCAACTGGCTGTGGTTTTTTGATTGAATGAACCAGAAAATAGTAGTCACACTTGATTGGAGGGAATGAAAATTTGTCGCTTCTACATATGAGTTACATTTCATTTTGCAAAACACAAAAACTCATCTTTGTCGTGTTGCCTGTTGACTTCTAAGCATCAAACTCCAATTGGTTCTGTTTTTTATATCATAATGGATTCTCTGTCTATACTCTTGTTTTTATTGCATCCGAACACAATATGTAGGGAAGGAAGAAGTCAAAACAAATTCAGATCCAGAAACAAATTAGGAAATTGCCGATCAAAAAACCAACAATATGCTGAGGCACCCTAAACAATGAAAGAATGCTAGAATTGGAGCAAGCCAAAACCTGTGCCTTGATTTAAAAAGACCATTCTTCCAGTGATCTGAACTCCACATTGCAGCCTCAGAACAAAAGGTAACATCATCAAATTCATTACAAACCATGAGAAATAACAAAAGTGTAAAAAATTAACACAAAGAAATCAAAGAATCATTAATGATATTGGGCTTGATTTGGTCACAAGTAACCCGGATGTCTCTGGTTTCAGCCCCACCTCCGAGTGAACTGGCAGCGGAATTCAGATCGAATTGACCAGAATATCATATTCACACTCCTTTTGTAGGGCATTCAAATCTGTCCTCTCTACAAAAGGGTTACCTGTGATATTACAAAACATAAAAACTCATGTTGGTCTTGTTGCCTGTAGATTTCTAAGCATAAAATCCCAATTTGTTATGTCTTTCATATCATATTGGATACTCTTTATAAACTATTGTTTTTATTGCATCAGAATACAAAATGCAGGGAATGGATAAGGCAAAACAAACTCAGACACAGAACAAGTTTAAGAAATTGTTGATAAAGAAATCAAACATTGGCTGAGGCACCCAAAACAATGAAAGAAAGCTAGAATGGGAGCAAGCCAAAACCTGTGCCCTGATTGAAAAAGAGCATTGCTCCTGTGCCCTGAACTCCATATTCCAGCTTAAAAAAAAAGGTAACAACATCAAATTCATTACAAACCATGGCAAATAAGAAAAGTGTGAAAAAAAAACAAAGAAATCAAAGAGTCCTTAGTGATATTGGGCTTGATTTAGTCACTAGTAAACCAGATGTTTCCAGTTTGAGCCACCAGTGCCAGTGACTGGCTGTAGAAATCTTACGGAATTCACCAGATAATCACAGCAATACTCCTTTTGGAGGATATTATAATCTGTCCTTTTTAAAAAAATTTACATTTCATTTTCCAAAACACAAAAACTCATCTAGGTCATGTTGCCTGTAGATTTGTAGGCATAAAATCCCAATTTGTTATGTTTTTCATATCATATTGGATACTCTTTCTAAACTGTTGTTTTTATTACATCAGAATAAAAATGTTTGGAAGTAAGCAGACAAAACAAACTCAGACCCAGAAAATGTTTAGGAAATTGCTGATAAGGATACCAACAATCGGCTTTGGCACCAAAACAATGAAAGAAAGAATTGTATTAAGCCAAAATCTGAACCCTGATTGAAAAAGACCATACCTCCCATGCCCTGAACTCCATATTCCAACCTCAAAACAAAAGGTAACATCATCCAGTTCATTACACACCATGATAAATAAGAAAAGTGTGAAAAAAAAATCAAAGAGTCCTTAGTTATATTGGGCTTGATTTAGTCACAAGTAAACCGATGTTTCCGATTTCAGCCACCCCTCCCAGAAAACTGTCTGTGGAATTATGATGGAATTATCCAGAAAATCGGTGTCACACTCCTTTTGGAGGGTACTAAAATCTTTCCCTTCTACAAATGGGTTACATTTCATTTTCAAAAACACAAAAACTCATCTTGGTCATATTGAATCTAGATTTCTAAGCATAAAATCCCAAGTTGTTATGTCTTTCATATCATATTGGATACTCTTTCTAAACTGTTGTTTTTATTGCATCAGAATACGTAAAGCAGGGAAGGAAGAAGGCAAAACAAACTCAGACCCAGAAAACTTTTAGCAAATTGATCAGGAAGAAACCAACAATCGGCTGAGGCACCAAAACAATGAAAGAAAGCTAGAAGTGGAGCCAGCCAAAACTGGTGCCCTGATTGAAAAAGAACTTTCCTCCCGTCCCCTGAACTCCATATTCCAGCCTCAAAACAAAAGGTAACATCATCCAATTCATTACAAACCATGATAAATAAGAAAAGTGTGAAAAAAAACAAAGAAATCAAAGAATACTTAGCGATATTGGGCTTGAATTAGTCATGAGTAATCCAGATTTTTCTGGTTTTATCCACCCCTCCCAGCCAACTGGCTGTGGAATTCTGATGGAATTAACCAGAAAATCACAGTCACACTCATTTTGGAGTATATTAAAATCTGTTCCTTCTAAAGTGTTGATACTTAACTGAAAAATGATCCCTTTTAAATATAAGAGCTGGAATAACAGAGGGAAGAGATGTACAGTTTGGGACATGCACAGGATGACTTGCCCCAAACAGTAGATTTAGAAACATAGCAGGGGATTCCAATTCAATCCCATCAAGGTGGCATGTACCAATGCCATCTCACTAGTCCAAGTGATCAATTTCTGTTCACAATGGATCATAATGATAGGACAAATGTCAGAGATCACATAAACAAGACTAGTGTCTGAAAATACTAACCTATAAAATAAAAAAAAATGGAGAAAGTGATCCAACATGGAAAGCAGAATACACAGCACACTCATAGAATGGCAGATGTCCTAAATAGCGCTCTGGCCTCAGAATCAGCCCTTAAGGCATTTGGACCCAGCTGAGAAGCCCATGAGAGTATTTAGGCATGGAAAACCAAGGCACTCTGTCAAAATAAATAAATAGAAATGACCAAAATGAAAGCTCTCCACGAGTGAGTTCCCAGTGGAAAGAGCAGCTCATCAAAGAAGGAGGTACCTTTCTCTGAAGGTAGGAGAGAACTTCCACTTTGACTATGACCTCGCCTAATATGATCAGAGTCAGTGAACTCAAAAGGCTTCCATAGCCTTGGCAACTCATGACTAGAGCCTAGGGAGAATGCTGATGCCATAAACAAGAGTGTCAATTTGTTGAGTCCACAACAGGAGTCACTGTGCACTTACTTCTCATGTAGGACCTCTGTCCTTAATGTGTTGTACATTGTGATTTAATGCTATAACTAGTACTCAAACAGTATTTTTCACTTTGTGTTTCTATGTGGGTGCAAAGTGTTGGAATTAATAATTCATATATACTAAACTGATCTTCTGTATGTAAAGAGCATTCAAAATGAATCTTGAATTGAATGGAAGAGGACAGAGAGTGGGAAAGGGGATGGTTGCTGGTGGGAGATAAGTTATGGGGGGGAAGCCATTGTAATCCATAAGCTGTCCTTTGGAAATTTGTATTCATTAAATAAAAGTTAAAAAAACTGTCCTTTCTACAAATGGGTTAGATTTCATTTACCAAGACACAAAAACTCATCTTGGTCGTGTTGCCTGTAGATTTTTAAGCAGAAAATGGCAATTTGTTCTACTTTTTATACCATAATGGATACTCTCTCCAAACTTGTTTTATAGTATCAGAATACAAAATGTAGGGAAGGACGAAGGCAAAACAATATCATACCCAGAAAAGGTATATGAAATTGCAGATAAGAAACCAAAAATCTGCTGAGGCACCCAAAACAATGAAAGAAAGCCAGAATTGGAGAAGCAAAAATCTGTGACTTATGGAAAAAGACCATTCCTTCTGTGCCATGAACTTCATAATCCAGCCTGAAAACAAAGGTAACATGATACAATTCATTACAAACAATGATAAATGAGAAAAGTATGGGAAAAAAAAGAAATCAAAGAGTTCTTAGCGATATTGGACTTGATTTGGTCACAAGTAAACCAGATGTTTCTGGTTTTATCCACCTCTTCCCAGCCGACTTATTGTGGAATTCTGATTGAATTAACCAGAAATTGCAGCCACACTCCATTTGGAGGATATTAAAATCTGTCCCTTCTACAAAAGGGTTACATTTCTTTTTAAAAACACAAAAACTCATCTTGGTCATGTTGCCTGTAGATTTCTAAGCATAAAAAGCCATTTTTTCTTTTTTCATAGATTCTCTGTCTACACTGTTTTTATTTATTGCAATAGAATACAAAGTGCAGGGAAAGAAGAAGGCAAAATAAACTCAGACCCAGAAAAAGTTTTAAATTGCCTATAAAGATACCAAAAATCAGCTGAGGAACCCAAAAAAATGAAAACACCCTAGAATTGGAGCAAGCTAAAACCTGTGCCCTGATTGAAAAAGACCAACACCCCATGTCCTGAACTCCAATTTCCAGCCTCAATACTAGAGGTAACATAGTACAATTCATTACAAACCATGATCAAAAAGAAAAGTATGAAAAAAAACAAAGAAATCAAAGTGTCCTTAGCAATATTGGGCTTCATTTATTCACAAGTAAACCGGATATTTCCTGTTTCATCCATCCCTCCCAGCTGACTGGCTGTGGAATTGTGATGGAATTAACCAGAAAATCAGAGTCACACTTGATTTAGAGGGAATAAAAATCTGTCCCTTCTACAAATGTGTTACATTTCATTTTCAAAAAAACAAAACCTCATCTTGGTCATGTTGCCTGCAGTTTTTTAAGCATAAAATGTCATTTTGTTCTGTTTTCTATATCATAATGGATACTCTGTCCAAACTATTGTTTTTATTGCATCAGAATACAAAATGTAGGGAAGGAAGAAGGCAAAACAAACTCAGACCACAAAAAAGTTAGGAAATTGCCGATAAACAACGTAAATTGGCTGAGGCACCAAAACAATGAAAGAAAGTGAGAATTGGAGCAAGCCAAAACCTGTGCTCTGAAAGAAAAAGACGATTCCTCCTGTGTCCAGAACTCCATATTCCAGCCTCAAAACAAAATGTAACATCATCCAATTCATTACAAACCATAGTAAATAAGAAAAGTGTGAATAAATGCAAAGAAATCAAAGAGTCCTTAGTGATATTGGGCTTGATTTACACACTAGTAAACTAGATGTTTCTGGTTTCATCCAATCCTCCCAGCTGACTGGCTATGGAATTCTGATGGAATTAACCAGAAAATCAAAGTCACACAGATTTTGGAGGGTTTTAAAATCTGTCCTTTCTACAAATAGTTTACATTTCATTTTCAAAAACACAAAAACTCATCTTGGTCGTGTTGTCTGTAGATTCCTAAAGATAAAATGCCAATTTGTTGTGGTTTTTATATCATAATGGTTACTTTGTCTACACTCTTGTTTTTTTGGCATTAGAATACAAAAAGTACAGAAGGAAGAAGGCAAAACAAAATCAGACTCAGAGAAAATTTAGGAAATTGCCGATAAAGAAAATAACAATCAGCTGAAGCACCACTACAAAAAAAGCGACAATTGAAGCAAGCCAAAACTTGTGCCCTGATGGAAAATGACCATTCCTCCCATGACCTGAACTCCATATTCTAGCCTCAAAACAAAAGGTAATATCATTCAATTCCTTACAAACCATGAGAAATAAGAAAAGTGTGAAAAAACCAAAGAAATCAAAGAGTCCTTGGCCATATTGGGCTTGATTTAGGCACCAGTAAACCTGATGTTTCTGGTTTCATCCACCCCTCCCAGCCAACTGGTTGTGGAATACTGATGGAAATAACAAGAAAATCCCAGTCTCACTCATTATTGAGTGATTTA
The DNA here is from genome assembly GCF_033115175.1 of Lepus europaeus. Lineage (NCBI taxonomy): Eukaryota > Metazoa > Chordata > Mammalia > Lagomorpha > Leporidae > Lepus > Lepus europaeus. The sequence goes on from NC_084829.1 coordinate 28,473,096, forward strand.
AATCTATCCCTTATCAAAATGGGTTACATTTCCTTTTCCTAAACACAAAAACTCATCTTGGTCATGTTGCCTGTAGATTTCTAAGCATAAAACTCCAATTTGTTGTGTTTTTGTATCATACTGGTACTCTGTCTACACTCTTGTTTCCATTACATCAGAATACAAAATGCAGACAATGGAGAAGGCAAAAAAATACTCAGAACCTGAAAGCGTTTAGGGAATTGCCTATAAAGAAACCAAAAATCAGCAGAGGCACCCAAAACAATGAAGGAAAGCGAGAATGGGAGCAAGCCAAAACCTGTGCTCTGAATGAAAAAGACCCTTCCCATCCCCTGGACTCCATATTCCAGCCTCAAAACAAAAGGTAACCTCATCAAATTCAATACAAACCATGATGAATAAGAAATATATGAAAATAACCGAGATCAAAGAGTCCTTAGTGATATTTAGCTTGATTTAGTCACAAGAAAACCAGGTTTTTCGGGTTTCATCCACCACGCCTAGCCGACTGGCTGTGGAATTCTGATTGAATTAACATGAAAATCGCAGTCACCCTTGGTTTGGAGGGAATAAAAATCTGTCCCTTAAACTTAGACTTAGACCCCAATTCTCCACTCTCAGAAATAGACAGATCAACAGGACAGAAGATCAACCAGGAGACAGTAGATTGAAATGACACTATAACACAAATGGATCTAACAGATATCTATAGAACATTTCATCCTACATCTAAGGACTTTACATTCTTCTCAGCAGTACATGGAACCTTCTCTAGGATTGACAACATACTAGGCTATAAAGCAAGTCTCAGCAAATTCAAAAGAATTAGAATCATAGCATGCAGCTTCTCAGACCACAATGGAATGAAATTGGAAATTAGCAACTCAGGAATCCCTAGAGCACGTGCAAACACATGGAGATTGAACAACATGCTCCTGAATGAACAATGGGTCATAGTAGAAATTAAAAGAGAAATCAAAAATTTTCTGGAAGTAAATGAGGTTAAAAGCACAACATACCAAAAGCTATGGGATACAACAAAAGCAGTGTTAAGAGGAAAGTTTATATCAATAGGTGCCTACATCAAGAAATTGGAAAGGCACCAAATAGATGAGCTTTCAAGTCATCTCAAGGATCTAGAAAATCTGCAGCAAACCAAACCCAAACCCAGAGGGAGAAGAGAAATAATTAAAATCAAAGAAGAAATCAACAGGATTGAATCCAAAAAAAAATTACAAAAAATCAGCCAAACAAGGAGCTGGTTTTTTGAAAAAATAAACAAAATTGACACCCCATTGGCCCAACTAACTAAAAAAGAAGAGGAAAGACCCAAATCAATAGGATCAGAGATGAAAAGGGAAATGTAACAACAGACACCACAGAAATAAAAAGAATCATCAGAAATTACTACAAGGACTTGTATGCCAGCAAACAGGGAAATCTATCAGAAATGGACAGATTCTTGGACACATACAACCTCCCTAACTTGAGCCAGGAAGACATAGAAAACCTAAACAGACCCATAACTGACACAGAAATTGAAAGAGTAATAAAGGCCCTCCCAACAAAGAAAAGCCCAGGGCCAGATGGATTCACTGCTGAGTTCTACCAGACATTTAGAGAAGAACTAACTCCAATTCTTCTCAAACTATTCAAAACAATCGAAAAAGAGGGAATCCTCCCAAATTCTTTCTATGAAGCCAGCATCACCTTAATTCCTAAGCCGGAAAAAGATGCAGGATTGAAAGAGAATTACAGACCAATATCCCTGATGGACATAGATGCAAAAATCCTCAATAAAATTCTGGCCAATAGAATGCAACAACACATCAGAAAGATCATCCACCCAGACCAAGTGGGATTTATCCCTGGTATGCAGGGATGGTTCAACGTTCGCAAAACAATCAACGTAATACACTACATTAACAGGCTGCAGAAGAAAAACCATATGATTCTTTCAATAGATGCAGAGAAAGCATTTGATAAAATACAACACCCTTTCATGATGAAAACTCTAAGCAAACTGGGTATGGAAGGAACATTCCTCAATACAATCAAAGCAATATATGAAAAACCCACGGACAACATCCTATTGAATGGGGAAAAGTTGGAAGAATTTCCGCTGAGATCTGGTACCAGACAGGGATGTCCACTCTCACCACTGCTATTCAATATAGTTCTGGAAGTCTTAGCCAGAGCTATTAGGCAAGAAAAAGAAATTAAAGGGATACAATTTGGGAAGGAAGAACTCAAACTATCCCTCTTTGCAGATGATATGATTCTTTATTTAGGGGACCCAAAGAACTCAAGTAAGAGACTACTGGAACTCATCGAAGAGTTTGGCAAAGTAGCAGGATATAAAATCAATGCACAAAAATCAACAGCCTTTGTATACACAGGCAATGACATGGCTGAGGAAGAACTTCTAAGATCAATCCCATTCACAATAGCTACAAAAACAATCAAATACCTTGGAATAAACTTAACCAAGGATGTTAAAGAGCTCTACGATGCAAACTACAAAACCTTAAAGAAAGAAATAGAAGAGGATACCAAAAAATGGAGAAATCTTCCATGCTCATGGATTGGAAGAATCAATA
>NC_084829.1:28475895-28579895 GCF_033115175.1 Lepus europaeus
ATAAAATTCATTACAACATTTGATAAATAAGAAAAGTGTGGAAAAAAAAAAACAAAACAATACAAAGAAATCTAAGAGTCCTTAACCATATTGAGCTTGATTTAGTCAAAGTAAACCGGATGTTTCTGGGTGGATCCACCCCTCCCAGCCAACTGGCTGTGGAATTCTGATTGAATTAACCAGAAAATCCCAGGCACACTCATTTGGGAGAAAATTCAACTGTGTCCTTTCTACAACAGGGATACATGTCTTTTTCCAAAACATAAAAACTCATCTTGGTCGTGTGGCCTGTAGATTTCTAAGCATAAAAAGCCAATTGGTTCTGTTTTTGAATAATGGATACTCTGTCTAAACTCGTGTTTTTATGGTGGCAGAATCCAAAATGCAGGGAAGGAAGAAGGCAAAACAAACTCAGACCAGAAAAAAATGGAGGAAATCGCCGATCAAGAACGGAAACATGGGCTGGGGCACCCAAAACAATGAAAGAAAGCAAGAAGTGGAGCCAGCCAAAATCTATGACCTGATTGAAAGAGAAAATTCCTCCCATGCTCTGAACTCCATATTCCAGCCTGAAAACACTAGGGAACATCATGAAATTCACACAAAACATGATAAATAAGAATAATTTGAATAGAAGCAAAGAAATCAAAGTGTCCTTAGCGATATTGGGCTTGATTTAGCCACAACTAAACCAGGTGATTTGGGTTTCATGCACCATGATACAAAAGAAAAATTTGAAGAGAAGCAAAGAAATCAGAGTCCTTGGCAATACTGGGCTTGATTTAGGCACAAGTAAACCTGATGCTTGTGGTTGGATCCACCCCTCCCAGCCGACTGCCTGTGGCATTCTAATGGAATTGAACACAACATCGCAGTCACACTCATTTTTTATGGAATGAAAATCTGTCCCTTCTACATATGGGTTATATTACATTTTGCAAAACAGAAAAAATAATCTTGGTCATGTTGCCTGTAGATTTCTAAGCATAAACCTCCAATTTGTTGTGTTTTTATTTCATACTAGATACTCTGTCTACAGTCTTGTTTCCATTGCATCAGAATACAAAATGCAGAGAATGGAGAAGGCAAAAAAAACTCAGACCCTGAAAGAGCTCAAGAAATTGCCAATGAAGCAACCAAAAGTCGGTTGAGGCACTCAAAACAATGAAAGAATGTTAGAATGGGGGTAAGCCAAAAACTGTGCTCTGAATGAAAAAGACCATTCCTTCCATCCTCTGAACTCCACATTCCAGCCTCCAAACAAAAGGTAACAACATCATCAAATACATTGCAAACAATGATAAATAAGAAATATATGAAAATAAAAAAAGACCAAAGAGTCCTTAGTGATATTTAGCTTGATTTAGACACAAGTAAACCAGGTTTTCGGGTTTCATCCACCACTCCTAGCTGACTGGCTGTGTAATTCTGATTGAATTAACATGAAAATCGCAGTCACACTTGGTTTGGAAGGAATAAAAATCTGTCCCTTCTACAAATGGGTTACATTTGTAGAACATTCCAAAACAAAAGAAAACAAAACATTCACTTTGGTCAGGTTTCCTGTAGATTTTAAGCATAAAATTCCAATCTGTTGTGTTTCTTATATCCTAATGGATCCTCTGTCTACACTCTTGTTTTTATTACAAAGGAATACAAAATGTAGGGAAGGAAGAAGGCAAAACAAACTCAGACCCAGAAAAAATTGAGGAAATTGCTGATAAAGAGACCAAACATGGGCTGGGGCACCCAAAACAATGACAGAAATCTAGAATTGCAGCAAGCCAAAACCTGTGCACTGATTGAAAAAGAACTTTCCTCCATGCCCTGAACTCATTCCACCCTTCAGCAGAAAGTCACATCATAAAATTCATTACAACATTTGATAAATAAGAAAAGTGTGGAAAAAAAAACAAAACAATACAAAGAAATCTAAGAGTCCTTAACCATATTGGGCTTGATTTAGTCAAAGTAAACCGGATGGTTCTGGTTGCATCCACCCCTCCCAGTTAACTGGCTGTGGAATTCTGATTGAATTAACCAGAAAATCCCAGGCACACTCGTTTGGGAGAAAATTCAACTGTGTCCTTTCTACAACAGGGATACATTTCTTTTTCCAAAACACAAAAACTCATCTTGGTCGTGTGGCCTGTAGATTTCTAGCATAAAAAGCCAATTGGTTCTGTTTTTGAATAATGGATACTCTGTCTAAACTTGGTTTTTTATGGTGTCAGAATCCAAAATACAGGGAATTAAGAAGGCAAAACAAACTCAGACCCAGAAAAAAATGAGGAAATTGCCAATCAAGAACGCAAACATGGGCTGGGGCACCCAAAACAATGAAATAAAGCAAGAAGTGGAGCCAGCCAAAACCTGTGCCCTGATTGAAAGAGAAAATTCCTCCCATGCTCTGAACTCCATATTCCAGCCTGAAAACAATAGGGAACATCATGAAATTCACACAAAACATGATAAATAAGAATAATTTGAAAAGAAGCAAAGAAATCAAAGTGTCCTTAGCGATATTGGGCTTGATTTAGCCACAACTAAACCAGGTGATTTGGGTTTCATGCACCATGATACAAAAGAAAAATTTGAAAAGAAGCAAAGAAATCAGAGTCCTTGGCAATACTGGGCTTGATTTAGGCACAAGTAAACCTGATGCTTGTGGTTGGATCCACCCCTCCGAGCAGACTGCCTGTGGAATTCTGATGGAATTAAAAACAACATCACAGTCACACTCATTTTTTATGGAATGAAAAACTGTCCCTTCTACATATGGGTTACATTTCATTTTTCAAAACAGAAAAATTCATCTTGGTCATGTTGCCTGTAGTTTTCTAAGCATAAAACTCCAATTTGTTGTGTTTTTATATCATAATGGATACTCTCTCTAAACTGTTGTTTTTATGCATCAGAATACCGAATGCATGGAAAGAGAAGTCAAAATGAACTTAGAGCAAGAAAAATTTAGGAAATTGCTGATAAATAAATGAAAATCAGTTGAGGCACCCAAAACAATGACAGAAAGCTAGAATTGGAGCAAGCCAAAACTTGTACCCTGATGGAAAATGACCATTCCTCCTTTGCCCTGAACTGCATATTCCAGCCTCAAAACAAAAGGTAACATCGTCCAATTCATTACAAACCATGATAAATAAAAATAGTGTGAAAAAAACAAAGGAATCAAAGAGTCCTTATCGATATTGAGCTTCATTTAGTCACTAATAAACCAGAGGTTTCCAGTTTCATCCACCCCTCCCAGGCAACTGGCTGTGGAAGTCTGATGCAATCACCCAGCAAATCGTAGTCACACAGGTTCGGAGGGTGTTGAAATCTGTCCCTGCTACAAATGGGTTACATTTCATTTTCCAAAACACAAAACCTCATCTTCGTCTTGTGGCCTGTATTTCTAAGCATAAAATCCCAATTTGTTCTTTTTTTTGTATCATAGTGGATACTCTCTCTAAACTGTTGTTTATTTGGATCAGAATACCAAATGCAGGGAAGGAAGAAGGCAAAACTAACTCAGACCCTGAAAAAGTTTAGGAATTTACTGATAAAGAATCCAAAAATCGGCTGAGGCACCAAAACAATGAAATTAAACTAGAATTGGAGCAAGGCAAAACCTTTGACATGATTGAACAAGACCATTCTCCCCGTGCCCTGGACTCCATATTCCAGCCTCAAAACAAAAGGTACCATCATCCAATTCATTACAAACCATGATAAATAGAAAAATGTTTAAAAAAAAGAAATCAAAGAGTCCTTAGTAATATTGGGCTTCATTTAGTCACAAGTAAACCAGATGTTTCCAGTTTCAGCCACCACTCCCAGCCAACTGGCTGTAAAATTCTGATGGAACTAACCAGAAAATCACAGTCACACTCCTTTTGGAGGGTAGTAAAATCTGTCCTTTCTACAAATAGTTTACATTTCATTTTCAAAAACACAAAATCTCATCTTGGTCTTGTTGCCTGTAGATTTCTATGCATAAAATCCCAATTTCATGTGTTTTTTATATCGTATCGGATACTCTTTCCACACTGTTGTTTTATTGCATCAGGATACAAAATGCAGGGAATGAAGAAGGCAAAACAAACTCAGACCCAGAAAAAGTTTAGGAAATTGCCAATAAAGAAACCAACAATCGGCTGAGGCACCAAAAGAAGAAAGCAAGCTAGAATTGAAGCCAGGTAAAATCTGCACCCTGATTATAAATGACCATTCCTGGCGTGCCTGGAATTCCATATTCCAGCCTCAAATCAAAAAATAACATGATAGAATTCATTACAAACCATGGTAAATAAGAAAATTGTGAAAAAAAAAGAAAGAAATCAAAGAATACTTAGCGATATTGGGCTTCATTCAGGTACAAGTAAACCGCATGGTTCGGGTTTCAGCCTCCACTCCCAGCCAATTGGATGTGGAATTCTGATATAATTAACCAGAAAATGACATACAAATTCGTTGTTGAGGGAATTAAAGCTGTCCCTTGTAAAAATGTGTTACTTCTCATTTTCCAAAACACAAAACCACATCTTATTGTGTTGCCTGTAGATTTCTAAGCATAAAATGCCAATTTGTTCTGTTTTTTATACCTTAATGGATACTCTCCCAAACTGTTGTTTTTATTGCATCAGGATACAAAATGCAGGCAAGGAAGAAGGCAAAACAAACTCAGAACCAGAAAAAGTTAAGGAAATTGCCAATAAAGAAACCAAACATTGGCTGAGATACCCAAAACAATGAAAAAAGCTAGAATTGGAGCAAGCCAACACCTATGCCCTGATTGAAAAAGACCATTCCTCCCATGCCCTGAACTCCATATCCCAACCTCCACACAAAAGGTAACATCACACAATTCATTACAAATGATGATAAACAAGAAAAGTGTGAAAACAAAAACAAAGAAATCAAAGAGTCCTTAGTGATATTGGGCTTGATTTAGTCACAAGTAAACCAGGTTTTTCAGGTTTCATCCAACCCTTCCAGCTGATTGGCTGTGAAATTCTGATTGAATTAACCAGAAAATCCCAGTCACACTTGTTTTGGTGGGTATTAAAATCTGTCCCATCTGAAGAAGTACCAAGGGAGCAGCAAGATGGCAGAATAGGAAGGGAGCACACTGATAGTCTAGGAAGAGACACTTTAATAAAAGTGGAGATACTGCAGGTTCAAGGAAGAGTAGGGGAAGAAACAGCAGAGGAAATTCTTCTGGAACTAGTGATTCACAGTGGAACTGCGTGGAGAGCATGGGAGCCCAAGTTTGGGACACCAGCGGCAGATTCAACACACCAGCGCTGGAATGTGAGGTGAGCCGAAACTCAATAGACCGAAACACTGGCAGGCAAGTGGAAAGAGGAGACTAGAGCCTCCAAACAAAAGGTAACAACAAAGAATTCATTACAAACCATCATAAATAAGTAAATTTAAAAAAAAGAAATCAAAGAGCCCTTTGTGATATTTGGCTTGATATAATCATATGTAAACAGGATGTTTCTGGTTTCATCCACCCCTTCCAGCCTACTGTCTCTGGAATTCTGATGTAATTAACCACATAATCACAGGCACACTAGTTTTGGAGGGAATGAAAATCTGTCCCTTCTACAAAAGTGTTACATTCCATTTTCCAAAACACAAAAACTCATCTTGGTCATGCTTCCTGTTGATTTCTAAGCATAAAATGCCAATTTCTTGTGTTTTTTATATCAATAAGGATACTTTGTCTACACTCTTGTTGATATTAGGTCAGAATACACTATGCAGGGACAGATGAAGGTAAAACAAACTCAGACCAAGAAAAAGTTTAGCGAATTGCCGATAAAGAAAGCAAACATCAGCTGACACACCGAAAACAATGATAGAAAGCTAGAATTGGAGCCAGCCAAAACTGGTGCCCTGATAGAAAAAAACCAATCCTGCCATCCTCTGAACTCCATATTCCAGCCTCAATACAAAAGGTAACATCATCCAATTCATTACAAACCATGATAAATAAGAAAACTGTCGAAAAAAACAAAGAAATCAAAGAATACCTTGCGACATTGGGCTTGAATTAGTTATGAGTAAACCAGATGTTTCTGGTTTTATCCACCCCTCCCCACCAACTGGCTTTGGAATTCTGATGGAATTAACCAGAAAATCGCAGTCACACTCATTTTGGAGTGTATTAAAATCTGTTCCTTCTAAAGTGTTGATACTTAACTGAAAAAAATGATCCCTTTTAAATATAAGAGTGGGAATAACAGAGGGAAGAGATGTACATATGCAGGCTAACTTGCCCCAAACAGTAGAGTTAGAAACATACCACGGGATTCCAATTCGATCTCATCAAGGTGGCATGTGCCAATGCCATCTCACTAGTCCAAGTGATCAATTTCTGTTCACAATGGATCATAATGATAGGACAAAAGTCAAAGAGATCACATAAACAAGACTAGTGTCTGAAAATACTAACCTATAAAATAAAAAAAGGGAGAAAGTGATCCAACATGGAAAGTGGAATACACAGCACACTCATAGAATGGCAGATGTCCTAAATAACACTCTGGGCTCAGAATCAGCCCTTAAGGCATTTGGACCCAGCTGAGAAACCCATGAGAGTATTTCAGGCATGGAAAGACAAGGCACTCTGGCAAAAAAATAAATAAAAATGACCAAAATGAAAGCTCTCCACGAGTGAGTCCCCAGTGGAAAGAGCAGGTCATCAAAGAAGGAGGTACCTTTCTCTGAAGGGAGGAGAGAACTTCCACTTTGACTATGACCTTGCCTAATATGATCAGAGTCAGTGAACCCAAAAGGCTTCCATAGCCTTGGCAACTCATGATGAGAGCCTAGGGAGATTACTGATGCCATAAACAAGAGTGTCAATATGTTGAGTCAACAACAGGAGTCACTGTGCACTTATTGCTCATGTAGGACCTCTGTCCTTAATGTGCTGTACATTGTGATTTAATGCTATAACTAGTACTCAAAGAGTATTTTTCACTTTGTGTTTCTATGTGGGTGCAAACTGTTGGAATCAATACTTAATATATACTAAACTGATCTTCTGTATGTAAAGAGCATTGAAAATGAATCCTGAAGTGAATGGAAGAGGACAGAGAGTGGGAAAGGGGATGGTTGCTGGTGGGAGATAAGTTATGGGGGGGGGAGCCATTGTAATCCATAAGCTGTACTTTGGAAATTTGTATTCATTAAATAAAAGGTAAAAAAAAAAACCTGTCCCTTCTACAAATGGGTTAGATTTCATTTTCCAAGACACAAAAACTCATCTTGGTCATGTTGCCTGTAGATTTCTAAGCATAAAATGGTAATTTGTTCTACTTTTTATACCATAATGGATACTCTCTCCAAACTTGTTTTTATTGCATCAGAATACAAAATGTAGGGAAGGACAAAGGCAAAACAAAATCATACCCAGAAAAGGTTTATGAAATTGCAGATAAGAAACCAAAAATCTGCTGAGGCACCCAAAACAATGAAAGAAAACTAGAACTGGAGAAGCCAAAATCTGTGACTTATGGAAAAAGACCATTCCTTCTGTGCCATGAACTTCATAATCCGGCCTGAAAACAAAAGGTAACATAATACAATTCATTACAAACAATGATAAATGAGAAAAGTGTGAAAAAAAAACACAAAGAAATCAAAGAGTCCTTAGTGATATTGGACTTGATTTGGTCACAAGTAAACCAGATGTTTCTGGTTTTATCCACTCCCTCCCAGGCGACTGGCTGTGGAATTCTGATTGAATTAACCAGAAAATTGCAGCCACACTCCTTTTGGAGGGCATTAAAATCTGCCACTTCTACAAAAGGATTACATTTCATTTTCCACAACACAAAAACTCATCTTGGTCGTGTTGCCTGTAGATTCCTAAGCATAAAACGCCAATTTTTTTCTTTTTTCATAGATTCTCTGTCTACACTGTTTTTATTTATTGCAATAGAATACAAGGTGTAGGGAAGGAAGAAGGCAAAATAAACTCAGACCCAGAAAAATTTTAAAATTGCCTATGAAGATACCAAAAATCAGCTGAGGAACCACAAAAAATGAAAACAACCGGCCGGCGCCGCGGCTCACTAGGCTGATCCTCTGAATTGCGGCGCCGGCACACCGGGTTCTAGTCCCGGTCGGGGCACCGATCCTGTCCCGGTTGCCCCTCTTCCAGGCCAACTCTCTGCTGTGGCCAGGGAGGGCAGTGGAGGATGGCCCAAGTCCTTGGGCACTGCACCCCATGGGAGACCAGGATAAGCACCTGGCTCCTGCCATTGGATCAGCGCGGTGCGCCGGCCGCAGCGCGCTACCGTGGCGGCCATTGGAGGGTGAACCAACGGCAAAAGGAAGACCTTTCTCTCTGTCTCTCTCTCTCTCACTATCCACTCTGCCTGTCAAAAAAAATAAATAGATAAAAATTAAAAAAATTAAAAAAAAAATGAAAACAACCTAGAATTGGAGCAAGCCAAAACCTGTGCCCTGACTGAAAAAGACCAATATCCCATGCCCTGAACTCCAATTTCCAGCCTTAATACTAGAGGAAACATAGTACAATTCATTACAAACCATGATCAAAAAGAAAAGTATGAAAAAAAAATAAAAACAATGAAATCAAAGAGTCCTTAGCGATATTGCGCTTGATTTAGTCACAAGTAAACTGGATATTTCCTGTTTCATCCATCCCTCCCAGCTGACTGGCTGTGGAATTGTGATGGAATTAACCAGAAAATCATAGTCACACTTGATTTGGAGGGAATAAAAATCTGTCCCTTCTACAAATGGGTTACATTTCATTTTCAAAAACACAAAACCTCATCTTGGTCATGTTGCCTGCAGATTTTTAAGCATAAAATGTCATTTTCTTCTGTTTTCTATATCATAATGGATACTCTGTCCAAACTATTGTTTTTATGGCATCAGAATACAAAATGTAGGGAAGGAAGTAGGCAAAACAAACTCAGACCACAAAAAAGTTAGGAAATTGCCGATAAACAACGAAAATTGGCTGAGACACCCAAAACAATGAAAGAAAGTGAGAATTGGAGCAAGCTAAAACCTATACCCTAATTGAAAAAGAACTTTCCTCTGTGCCCTGAACTCCATATTCCATCCTCAAACCAACGCTCACTTCATAAAATTCATTACAAACCATGGCAAATAAGAAAAGTTTGAAAAATTCAAAGAAATCTTAGCGCCCTTAGTATATTGGGCTTGATTAGCCAAAAGTAAACCTGGTGTTTTGGGTTTCATCCACCCCTCCCAGCCAACTGTCTGTGGAATTCTGATTGAATTAACCAGAAAATCATAGTCACACTCGTTTCGGAGGGAATCAAAATCTGTTCCTTCTACTTCAGTGTTATATTTCATATTCAAAAAAAAAATTCACCTTGGTCGGGTTTCCTGTAGATTCCCAAGCATAAAATTCCTATTTGCTGTGTTTCTTATATCACAATTGATACTCTGTATTCTCTCTAGTTTTCACTGAAAGGAATACAAAATATAGGGAAGGCAGCAGGGAAAACATAATCGGACCCAGAGAAAATTTAGGAAATTGCCAATAAAGAAACCCAAAATCGGGTGAGGCAGCCAAAACAATGAAAGAAATCTAGAATTGGAGCAAGCCAAAGCATGTGCTGTGATTGAAAAAGACCTTACCTCCCATGCCCAGGTGTTTTGGGTTTCATGCAGCACTCCAAGCTGACTAGCTGTGGTATTTTGATTCAATTAAAAAGAAAATTTAAGTCACACTCACTTTGGAGGGAAGCTAGTATTGGACCAAGGCAAACCTGTGCCCTGATTGAAAAAGACATCCTACACAGCTGACTGGCTGTGGAGTTCTCATGGAATTACCCAGAAAATCGCAGTCACTTTCCTATTGAAGGAATGAAAATCTGTCCCTACTACAAAGGGCTTACATTTCATTTTGCAAAACTGCAAAAAATTATCTTGGTCGTGTTTCCTGTAGATTTCTAAGCATAAAACTCCAATTTGTTCTGTTTCTTAGATCATACTGGTTACTCTGTCTACACTATTCTTTTCATTTTATCAGAATAAAAAAACATAAGGAAAGAAAAAGTAAAACAAACTCAGACACAGAATATATTTCGGAAATTGCTGATCAAGAAACCAAAAACTGCCTGAGGCACCCAAAACAATGAAATAAATGTAGAATTTGAGCAAGTTAAAACCAGGGCCCTGATTGAAAAAGACCATTCCTCCCATGCCCTGAACTCCGTATTCCAGCCTCAAAACAAAGGGTAACATGATACAACTTATTACAAACCATGATAAATCAGAATAGTGTGAAAAAAAAAAACAAAGAAATCAAAGAGTCTTTAGAAATAATGGGCTTGATTTGGTCACAAATAAAGTGGATCTTTCTGGTTTAATCCACCCCTCCCAGCATACTGGCTCTGGAATTCTGATGGAATTAACCAGAAAATCACAGTCACACTTTTGTAGGAGGGAAACAAAATCTGTCCTTTTACAAAAAGGTTACATTTCATATTTTAAAAAAACCACATTGTTCGTGTTTCCTGTAGATTTCTAAGCATAAAATTTCAATTGGTTGTGTTTCCTATATAATAATGTATACTCTGTATACTCTCTTCTTTTATTGCATCAGAATACGAAACACAGGGAAAGAGGAAGGCAAAACAAATTCAGACCCTGAAAAAAATTTAGGAAATTGCAGATAAAGAAAACAAAAATCAGTTGAGGCACCCAAAAAAATGAAAGATACCTAGAGTTGGAGCAAGCCAAAACATGTGCCCTGATTGAAAAAGATGTTTCCTCTTGTGCCCTGAACTCGATATTCCAGCCTCAAAACAAAAGGTCAAATCATAAAATTCATCACAAACCATGGAAAATAAGAAAAATTAGAAAAGAGCAAAGAAATCAGGCAGTACTTAGTGATATTGAGCTGAATTTAGTCACAAGTGAACCGTGTGTCTTTGGTTTCACTCAAACCATCCAACCGAATGGCCGTGGAATTAACCAGAAAATCGTAGTCACACTCGTTTCAGAGGGAATCAAAAATCTGTCCCCTCTACCACAGTGTTAGATTTCATATTCCAAAACAGAAAAAAATCACCTTAGTTGGATTCCCTGAGGATTTCTAAGCATAAAATACCAAGTTGTTGTGTTTCTTATATCATAGTGGATACTCAGTCTACACTCTAGTTTTTATTGCAAATGAGTAAAAAATGTAGAGAAGGCAGAAGGCAAAACAAACTCAGACCCAGAAAAAAATTCTGGAAATTCCCAATAAAGAGACCAAAAATAGGCTGAGGCACCCAAAACAATGAAAGAAACGTAGAATTGGAGCAAGCCAAATCCTGTGCTCTGAATGAAAAAGACCATTACTCCCATCCTCTCAACTCCATATTCCAGCCTCAAAACAAAAGGTAACAGCATCATCAAAATCATTGCAAACCTTGATAAATAAGAAATATATGAAAATAACAAAGACCAAATAGTCCCTAGTGATATATAGCTTGATTTAGTCACAAGTAAACCAGGTTTTTTGGGTTTCATCCACCACTCCTAGCCAACTGGCTGTGGAATTCTGATTGAATTAACATGAAAATCACAGTCACACCTGGTTTGGAGGGAATAAATATCTGTCCCTTCTACAAATGGGTTACATTTCACATTCCAAAACAAAACAACACATTCACTTTGGTCGGGTTTCCTGTAGATTTCTAATCATAAAATTCCAATCTGTTGTGTTTCTTATATCCTAATGGATCCTCTGTCTACACTCTTGTTTTTATTACTAAGGAATACAAAATGTAGGGAAGGAAGAAGGTAAAACAAATGCAGACGCAGAAAAAATTGAGGAAATTGCCGATCAAGAGACCAAACATGGGCTGAGGTACCCAAAACAATGACAGAAATCTAGAATGGGAGCCAACCAAAACCAGTGCCCTGATTGAAAAAGAAATTTCCTCCATGCCCTGAACTCCTTATTCCACCCTCCAGCAGAAGGTCACATCATAAAATTCATTACAATGCTTGAGAAATAAGAAAAGTGTGGGAAAAAAACAACAAAACAAAGAAATCTAAGAGTCCTTAGCCATATTGGGCTTGATTTGGTCAAAGTAAACCGGATGTTTCTGGTTGGATCCACACCTCCCAGCCAACTGGCTGTGGAATTCTGATTGAATTAACCAGAAAATCACAGGCACACTCCTTTGGGAGAAAATTCAAATGTGTCCTTTTACAAAAGGGTTAAATTTCTTTTTCCAAAACACAAAAACTCATCTTGGTCTTGTGGCCTGTAGATTTCTAAGCATAACAAGCCAATTGGTTCTGTTTTTGAATAATGGATACTCTGTCTAAACTCGTGTTTTTATTGCATCAAAATACAAAATGCAGGGAAGGAAGAAGGCAAAACAAACTCTGACCCAGAAAAAATTGAGGAAATTGCCGATCAAGAACCCAAACATGGGCTGGGGCATCCAAAACAATGAAAGAAAGCAAGAAGTGGAGCCAGCCAAAACCTGTGCTCTGATTGAAAAAGAACTTTCCTCCATGCCCTGAAATCCTTATTCCACCCTCCAGCGGAAGGTCACATCATAAAATTATTTACAACATTTCATAAATAAGAAAAGTGTGAAAAAAAAAACAAAGAAATCCAAGAATCCATAACGATATTGGGCTTGATTAGTCAAATTAAACCGGATGGTTCTGGTTGGATGCACCCCCCCCAGCCGATTACCTGTGGAATTCTGATGGAATTAAATACAACATCACAGTCACACTCATTTTTTATGGAATGAAAAACTGCCCCTTACACATATGGGTTACATTTCATTTTCCAAAACAGAAAAATTCATCTTGGCCATATTGCTTATAGATTTCTAAGCATAAAACTCCATTTTGTTGTGTTTCTATATCATACTGGATCCTCTGTCTACACTTTTGTTTCCATTGCATCAGAATACAAAATGCAGAGAATGCAGAAGGCAAAAAAACTCAGACCCTGAAAGAGCTCAAGAAATTGCCGATGAAGCAACCAAAAGTCGGCTGAGGCACCCAAAACAATGAAAGAAATATAGATTGGAGCAAGCCAAAACCTGTGCTCTGAATGAAAAAGACCATTCCTCCCATCCTCTCAACTCCATATTCCAGCCTCAAAACAAAAGGTAACAGCATCATCAAAATCATTGCAAACCTTGATAAATAAGAAATATATGAAAATAAAAAAAGACCAAAGAGTCCTTAGTGATATTTAGCTTGATTTAGTCACAAATAAACCAGGTTTTTTGGGTTTCTTCTACCACTCCTAGCCTACTGGCTGTGGAATTCTGATTGAATTAACCAGAAAATCGCAGTCACACTGGGTTTGGAGGGAATAAAAATATGTCCCTTCTACCAATGAGTTACATTTCAAATTCCAAAACAAATCAAAACAAAGCAAAAATTCACTTTGGTTGGGGTTCCTGTAGATTTCTAAGCATCAAATTCCAATCCGTTGTGTTTCTTATATCCTAATGGATCCTCTGTCTACACTCTTGTTTTTATTACAAAGGAATACAAAATGTAGGGAAGGAAGAAGGCAAAACAAACTCAGACCCAGAAAAAATTGAGGAAATTGCTGATAAAGAGACCAAACATGGGCTGAGGCACCCAAAACAATGACAGAAATCTAGAAATGCAGCAAGCCAAAACCTGTGCCCTGATTGAAAAAGAAATTTCCTCCATGCCCTGAACTCCTTATTCCACCCTCCAGCAGAAGGTCACATCATAAAATTCATTACAACACTTGAGAAATAAGAAAAGTGTGGAAAAAAAAGAAACAAAACAAAGAAATCTAAGACTACTTAACAATATTTGGCTTGATTTAGTCAAAGTAAACCGGATGTTTCTGGTTGGATCCACCCCTCCCAGCCAACTGGCTCTGCAATTCTGATTGAATTAACCAGAAAATCCCAGGAACACTCGATTGGGAGACAATTCAACTGTGTCCTTTCTACAAAAGGGTTACATGTCTTTTTCCAAAACACAAAAACTCATCTTGGTCGTGTGGTCTGTAGATTTCTAAGCATAACAAGTTAATTGGTTCTGTTTTTGAATAATAGATACTCTCTAAACTCGTGTTTTTATGGTGGCAGAATACAAAATACAGGGAAGGAAGAAGGCAAAACAAACTCAGAGCCAGAAAAAATGGAGGAAATTGCTGGTCAAGAACCCAAACATGGGCTGGGGCACCCAAAACAATGAAAGAAAGCAAGAAGTGGAGCCAGCCAAAATCTATGACCTGATTGAAAGAGAAAATTCCTCCCATGCTCTGAACTCCATATTCCAGCCTGAAAACACTAGGGAACATCATGAAATTCACACAAAACATGATAAATAAGAATAATTTGAATAGAAGCAAAGAAATCAAAGTGTCCTTAGCGATATTGGGCTTGATTTAGCCACAACTAAACCAGGTGATTTGGGTTTCATGCACCATGGTACAAAAGAAAAATTTGAAAAGAAGCAAAGAAATCAGAGTCCTTGGCAATACTGGGCTTGATTTAGGCACAAGTAAACCTGATGCTTCTGGTTGGATCCACCCCTCCCAGCCAACTGCCTGTGGAATTCTGATGGAATTAAAAACAACATCGCAGTCACACTCATTTTTTATGGAATGAAAAACTGTCCTTTCTACATATGGGTTACATTTCATTTTCCAAAAAAAAAAATTCTTCTTGGTCATGTTGCCTGTAGATTTCTAAGCATAAAACTCCAATTTGTTGTGTTTTTATTTTTTATTTATTTATTTTTTTAGTGGGAGGTAAAATAGTCAGGTTTATTAGGTAAGGAACATCTGTAAGGATGGATGGGCACCTTTCCATACAGAGCCTGTGAGACAGTGGTGGAGTAAGTATGGAGCTTACATGTTGAGCGGAGTGATTACACTTGACCAGGTCAGGTGGGCAGCTCAGCAAAGATGAAGAGGGCTGAGCACACAGTCTAGTTGAGGCTGGGGGTTTTTAAGGAGATGGGTCTTGCTTCCCCACCTCTGCTCCTCTTGCAACAAAGGTCTTTTTGGATGTAAATAGAAAAACCTCTCTTGAAGGTCTGACACAAAGGACTTTATGGATGCAAATGTTACCAGACAGGAGGAAGGGAATAGGGTGTTGGAGATGCAGATACTAGGCTGCACCTGGGAGATTGTGGAAGATTGTCAGGCAGAAGGGGTGGGAACCTCCACCTCCAGGTTATCATGTAGAAGGGCGCAGGGCAGTATGTGAGGGCCAGGCTGCCCCTGAAACATTATTGGGATGACTTTGAGATGCAGATGCATATGCTGGACAGAGATGTCTTCTCTTTAGGCCTGTTACACACACATAAGCTCATAACTGACTTCCTACCTAACATTCCCCCTCAAGAGGTAATACCCAAAATTCTTCTTTGGGATTATGGATGGAGTTCTGTTTTCTGTAACTTCTTCAAAGCTGGCATGTGGGCATCGAGGAGGATTTGTGTATTTTCCTCTTGCTATATGTCTTATGGTGTGCAACAGTAGCCTTGGAAAGACTGTCCTGCTCGGTCCAGAGGGCTGCTCAGGTCGTCCAATGGAATGGGCTGGAAGCCTTGTCTGACAACCATTTGGAGTTTGACAGCCTTTAGTCTGTTAGAGACAAAAGGAACAAGGGCATTAAAAACATAAGGTCCAAAGAGAAGCAGCAAGATTACAGAAGTTATTGGGCCAAGGAGAGGAAATAGGCAGGATTTCCATGACCAGATGTCGGGCCAGAAATCCCAGCCCTGCTTGGCCTGGTCCTGGAGCTGTTTGGAATTGTCCAGGAAAAGTACAAGTTTGTGTTTGTACCTGTCCTGTCTGATTGACCCAGAGACAACATTCTTCCTGGAGCATGACACAGATACCTCTCGGAGCAGCAGTTAGCATGTCCAATATTTCTTTCTCTTATAACCTTTTGTGACTTCCACACACCCTCTTCAACTTACTTTAAACATTTCACCATTTCCATTTCAGTCTAGAGTAAACTAGCCATCAGGATAAAGTCACTCTTACAAACCATGCCCTTTCCTTATTTAAATAGCTCTTTCCTTTTTAACCCTTCTTACCCACAACACTCTTTCCTTCTAAACCTTTCTTTCCAAGCACACATTTCTATACTTGATGTTTTCCATAGAGCCTAGTTGGCTCTTCTTACCTTACCAGAAGACTGAGGTCTCCATGCAGAGTGAAGATGCCTTACAAATCCCTTGTGTGATCTAGAGCTCTGGTTAAGGCAATCAGTTCTGCTAGCTGAGCAAAAGTTCCTGAGGGCAGAGCACACTTCAATAACATGCCATACTGTAACTGTTGCATACCCTGAGAAGCAGATCCTGTCTGACAAAACTGTTTCTGTCTGTGAACCAAAACTACCAAAACTCATCTGCATTAGTCATTTAGGTTCCTTCTGCTGGCATAGATCATGTCTATAGCCTCAGTACAGGAGTGGAGGGGACCACTTTCCCCTGAAACTGGCATTAAAGTAGCTGGGTTTAGAGTAGAGCAATGCCTTATTTTTACCTGAGGGTTCTTTAGAAGGAGGACCTGATATTTTAGTATTCTACTATCTGTGAGCCAGTGAGAGCCTTTTTGCTCTAATGACAATTTATTTGATGTGAGGTGTAAAGGCGATATCTTGCCCCACTGTAATTTTAGATACCTCCTCTGTCAGCAAGGCATCTGCTGCAATTGTCTTTAGGCAGTGAGGCCATCCTTGTGCAACCATGACTAAGGTTTTAGAAAAGTAGCCCACAGGTTGCTTAACAGGTCCCAGATCCTGAGTTAACTCTCCTAAGATGACTCCCTGTCTCCCAGTGATGTACAGCTTGGAGGGTTTCTCTGGGCTTGGCAGTCCTAGCACAGGGGCTTCAGCCATAGCATCCTTTAGCTGAGCAAAGGCTGTGGTTTGCTCTTTCCCCTAAAGGAGGGGGCTCTGCTTTGGCTGCCTGTCAAGAGCCTGGTTTAGGAACTGTGCTATTTCCCTGTATCTAGGAACCTGTAACCTGATAGAGAAAAACTGGGACTGCCTGAAGTTTGCAGAAGTAGGAATTTGCTGCATGGCCCATATACTCTCTGGGGCTGGTTTTCTCTCCCCAGGGGACAGGATAAGGGTTAAATAATTAACACTCTAATGAACTAGCAATGCTTTGTTTTCCTCCAGATACCTAGTAGCTAGTTTTGCTACTAGTTTTTGCTACTAGTTTTGCTACAAGACTAGAGTCTCAGGCTGGGAAAGGAGACAGACTAACAATTTATTTACATTTAACCATCCACATTATGGATTATTGTGCACCCCCCTCAAGAGATAGGCCCTTTAAGCCCTCAGTGAGGAACTGTCCAAAAAGGTGCAGGACTACCTGAGTTAGCTGTTACTAAAAGCCCTGATTTTAGGAACTGGCAAGAAGGGCTTTCTAAGCTTCATACTATTGGATAGACTTTTAAGGCCTGGCTGGGTGTGTGAGGCCCAGACCTATCCATGGGGTGCTGGAAGAGAATTGAAAGAGATGCAAATCTCCTTTAAGGGAGACACCCTGTTGACTTGCATTACATGGCTGGACTAGGAGGAGAGCTGAATAGGAGGCTGATAGAAATAGGCAACTTGCATTTCACTGACCCTAGGCCATCCCCTCAATAGCAGTGGCTGGAGCTGGAAGCTGGGCAGAGGCTGGGCAGAGCCAAAGGCCTTTTAGCTCCAGGCCACAAGGTCTGCGGTTCTGAACCAGGAGTCCTTTGACACCCAGGGCAGTTCCGTGTCCAGTGGCCTTGCTGTTGGCAGAGCTGACAGAAGGCAGTTTCTATCACGACAGCTGCTTGCCCAATGCCCTGGCTGCTTATATCAGCAACAGGTGCCATTTGGGGTGCACTGGCCTTGCTGGGTCTCCTTGATGGCAGATCACCGTGTAAAGCAGCCATTGAATGGCCTGTTGCCTATCCTCTGCTGCTAGCTTGCTCCTCATTTTCCTGGTCTCTAATAAAGTAGACCAAGGAGGCAGCCTCTATGATGTCAGTCAAGGGGGTGCTCAACCCAACCCTGATTTTAAGATTTCTTTAATGTCAGGATGAGCTAAAAAAAACTATGTCATGGGCAAATTCTGACACTTAGTATTTTCCTGCGAGTTAAAACTGTGCCCATGAGGAGAACTATGACCTTTTAGGTAAGATCAACTGTGGTGACCTGCTTGCATACTTTGAGGTCATTAGTACAACTTTTTATTTATTCCTCAATTTGGTTTAAAAGGGGAGTTCTGCCCATTTACCGTGTACACTGGAAAATCAATCTTGCTGTCACATTATTTCATAGTTTAACCTCTTATTTTGGCTATGCTGTTTGGTCCTCTATACTGTGGCCAGCCATTATTACAGAAAAGGTCAACCATTCCTTACATAAGGTCTGGTGATCAAACCGTACATCACAGTGGAGAGTCCTGCAGAACTGTAGTAACTTCCCTTCTGGAAAAGTAAAGAAGAGAAGTGAGGCAACGAGTCGGGTCTCTAGACTGACTTCCTGGGCTTTCAGATTTAACTGGTGGTTTAACCAGTGCTTACTGCATAGCCTGACTTAGAGAAGAAATTTTGGCAGACGTCACTGCCATCCTTTGGCTTCCGGATTATTTACCATGTAGCCAGTGGGTTATGGGCCTGGGTTTCCGGGTTTAACTAGTCTTACTGGGTTTAACTAGTCTTACTGTGTAACCCATAAGTAAGTTGTTGGGCTTCCAGGCTTTCACTGTGTGGCCTGTGGACACTAGAGCTTTCTTGGGCTCCTGGAACCCAGTTCTCTAGCATCTGCCGCATAACCATCTCCCGTCGTCTCTAAGTCTCTCTTGGAACACTTTCTCCCTTTTGGCTAGACCTCCCGTTTGTTCCACATTTGAACTAGCAATACATTTGAACTAGCAATGCCTGGTTGTTCAGCATTAGCTGGACGGAGACTTCGTCAGTCCCTCTTTAAAGGATCTGGCTTCTGAGCCAGAGACTGGAGCAGCTAGAAAGAAACACATTTATAACTGAAGCTTAGCATCATTTCACATCTTGGCATCACTTTTAATCTAAACAGCCAATTGGTTATTATCTCTGCAAGATGAGAGGTCTCTTTTGACATCTCCAGGGACCCTCTGGGGATGTCAAAAGTCCAGATAATTTAGAACTTTGATTTTCAGAAAGTCTGTTAAAGGTGCCAAGAGAACTTAGAGTATCTGGTCAAAATAAAATTCCTTAACATCCTGAAATGATAGCCATTCATTAGTCAGGCTGATTTTAACACTTTTAGGCCAGATCTAATCATAATGATATTTAACAATGCTTTTCATCAGTCTGAACTTAACAGAGACAGTAGAGTACACAATAGATTACTTTGGCAGAACATGAATTCTATCTCTCTTGTTGTCAAATAAACCAGAAATGAAAAACCTTGCACATAGGAGTTCACATAATTCAGAACTATTTAACAGAGTCAAAAAGAGCTTACAGGACCTAACTTTAGAAATGGCAGAGTAACTGATTCAGTAGACACTGTTAAAATAGATGTTACAGTTTTTGCAAAAACAGATTCCAAGATTTACGACTTAGAAAATTTTCAGATATTTACTAACATTGGTGCACATTTTTTTAAAAACCTCATTGTTGTAACAGAAGATCAGACTTCAACTTTAGGTCAGACTTCAATTTTAGGTCAACGTAATTTTGGCATTAGCACTCAACTTAAAGAAAACTCTGTAAACAATTTTAAAGTTGTAAACCTTTTAAAACTTTTCATGACTTGCTCACACCTTCTGAAACTTTATACCTGTAGTTACTTTTACATACTCTTGAATTGTCATGTATGGACAATCTATGAGAATACATGCTAACAAACTCAAACAGTCTCTCTTATCGAGTTTAAGATGTGAAAAGTACACATAATACATTTTCCCACATTTAGCTTAGCATTGATGTCTAGATGACTTAGGACACTGAGTTATTAATGAATACCACACCATTATCTGAATTAAAAGTCAAAATTACATTTCCATGCTTTTAAGTAACATAAGAATAACTTCTCCTGGACAGCAAACATGGACACTAGTACATGTTTTCAACTTTGAAAAGATCTTCATCGTTAAGAGAAACAAGTTTAAAGCATATCAAAGACATGTAAAACCGAGCAAATGAGCTACCAAGCAAACCGGAGGGCTTTGGCATTAACTTAATTCTCTGAACCAATCTGTATTGGCTTACTTTAGTTAACAACATAAGGGCTTGTATACACAGAATTTACTCTCATTTTTATAAGATCACTCTAGCTGGAAAGCAAAAACATGAATACAGCATAGGACTGACACCATTTACAACATTTTAATACATTTCACATAATCTGAATTGACTCAAGCAGCTGTTACTTTAACAAATTTTAGAGTCTCATCCTTTGAGAGTTCCAGGGATCTGACTGGAAGCCCAGAGTTGGAAGACTCGGTTTAGAAATTAAGCTGTCAGAGAGTCAGTTTAGCCAACAATTAGTACATTTCTGATTAGTTGGGTAATCACCCAAACATGAAAAACAGATAAACAATGTAAACAACTTCGCATTGCAGTTTTCCCAATCAAGACTCTAATGGCAATAGGAAAAAAATGCAAAACCTTCAAGACAGGTGATCACTCTCATCGGATAAGCCAGGGACAGCAGCACAGAAAAGAACTAGCCATAGTTCATTAACTGCAAAGAGAAAAACCCATCAGGTTGGAAAGTGTTAATGGCTTAAGGTTCTGGCTTCCTTAGGTATGGCCAGCAGTAGTATTGAATTGGAAATTCCTCCAGAAGAGGAAAAAAAAGCAGCCCTGGGGGGGCGCTCTCCCTAGAGATATCTGGCTATGCCTGCCTGGGTGCAGCAGGCCACGTGGACTGGAATATAGTGCAGAGAAAGGCTGTGGTCCCCCATTTACAGGGAAGACTGTGCACACCAGGGCCTGGCAGGACTGGCCGTGGGGTTGGGTAGGTATGCCATTTCACCAAGAGTGCTGGGAACCTCCTATAATTCAACCAAAGCCAGATCAATCAGGACTACTGCAAACACTCAGTCAATTAAAACAGATAGTTAACTTTAGCTCCTTTCCAGATTCAGTCCTCAGGCAATCAAAGCTTAGCAACAGTAATAGCTCACAAAAACTTCAAGACACACCAAAACTACCATAAGCTGCAAAGACGGAAAACCTTCTACCACGTTGGAAAGGGTTAACTGGTAACAGCTTTTCCCTAAGTGGAGAAACCTGTGGAATTCCCTCTCCCTTTCTCCTGGCCAGCGGTATAGGAATGGAGATGAAGAGAGCAAAGAGTGGGGGAGGAAGCCCCAGGAGGAGGAGGAAGGCAGAAAGCAACAGAGGACAAGATGTGAGTGGCTGCCCTCACCTTCCCCTATGAATCTCAGCTGGAGTAGAGCATAGGGAAAGGCCCTGATGTCTGGGGGCTGAGTGGGGTTTGAAATCTCCTATCGCTCAAGATTGCCCACTACCTAGTTGTCTGAGTTTACCTGGAGAGCCAAAATTAGCCTCGACCAAAGCTAAGCCCTGCTCACGTAGCAGTAGGCAGTGTGACCAGGCGTCCTCCAGGAGAGAGACCTGGTCCTCGGGTCACAGTTCAGCCGCCGGGAAGCCAAAGCGAGCTCAGGGGGTCTCCAGGCTCCCAGCCAACTGCCCTTCCTAATCACTCACACGTTCCTTACAATCCCTCTAAGTTTCTGGCGATAGCTAAGCCGTGGCCAGGGGGACTCCACGATCTCAGAGAGCTGTGGGGTGCCAGACACTGAACGGTCACTTCCACAGATCTTGTCCTGCTTGAGGGAAGGAATACTGACCTCCGATGTCTTCTTAAAATCCCTTCGTGGTTGCCAAAAATGTTACCAAAGAAAATGCAGGGTTCTTGTCTTCGCGCAAGAAAGAATTCAGGTGTGAGACAGAGAGTAGTGGGAGATAAAATAGCAAGGTTTATTAGGGAAGGGAAATCTGTAAGGATGGATAGGCACCTCTCCAGACAGAGCCTGAGACACTGGTGGGGGGAGTGAGGTTACATGGTTGAGTAGAGAGATTACACCTGAACAGGCCAGGTGGGCGGAACAACAGACAGAGGCTGAGCACATATTTTTATATCATACTGGATACTCTGCCTACACTCTTGTTTCCATTGCATCAGAATACAAAATGCAGAGAATGCAGAAGGCAAAAAAACTCAGACCCTGAAAAAGTTTAGGAAATTGCCAATCAAGAAACCAAAAATCGGCTGAAGCACCCAAAACAAGGAAAGAAACGTAGAATTGGAGCAAGCCAAATCCTGTGCTCTGAATGAAAAAGACCATTCCTCCCATCCCCTGAACTCCATATTCCAGCCTCAAAACAAAAGGTAACATCATCAAATTCATTACAAACCATGATAAATAACAAGCATATGAAAATAACAAAGATCAAAGAGTCCTTAGTGATATTTAGCTTGATTTAGTCACAAGTAAACCAGGTTTTTCGGGTTTCTTCCATCATTCCTAACCAACTGGCTGTGGGATTCTGATTGAATTAACCAGAAAATCGCAGTCACACTGGGTTTGGAGGGAATAAAAATATGTCTCTTCTACAGTTGGGATACATTTCACATTCGAAAACAAAACAAAACAAAACATTGATTTTGGTAGGGTTTCCTGTAGATTTCTAAGCATCAAATTCCAATATGTTGTGTTTCTTATATCCTAATGGATCCTCTGTCTACACTCTTGTTTTTATTGCAAAGGAATACAAAATGTAGGGAAGGAAGAAGGCAAAACAAATGCAGACCCAGAATAAATTGAGGAAATTGCTGATAAAGAGACCAAAAATGGCTGAGGCACCCAAACAATGACAGAAATCTAGAATTGGAGCAAGCCAAAACCTGTGCCCTAATTGAAAAAGAAGTTTCCTCCATGCCCTGAACTCTTTATTCCACCCTCCAGCAGAAGGTCACATCATAAAATTCATTACAACATTTGATAAATAAGGAAAGTGTGAAAAAAAAAACAAAAAAACAAAGAAATCCAAGAGTCCTTAAGTTTATTGGGCTTGATTTAGTCAAAGTAAACCGATGTTTCTGGTTGGATCCACACCTCCCAGCCAACTGGCTATGGAATTCTGATGGAATTAACCAGAAAATCCCAGGCACACTCCTTTGGGAGAAAATTCAAATGTGTCCTTTCTACAAAAGGGTTACATTTCTTTTTCCAAAACACAAAAACTCATCTTGGTCGTGTGGCCTGTAGATTTCTAAGCATAACAAGTCAATTGGTTCTGTTTTTGAATAATGGATACTTTGTCTAAACTCGTGTTTTTATTGTATCAGAATACAAAATGCAGGGAAGGAAGAAGGCAAAAAGAACTCAGAGCCAGAAAAAATTGAGGAAATTACCGATCCAGAAACCATACATGGGCTGAGGCATCCAAAACAATGAAAGAAACGTAGAATTGGAGGAAGCCAAAACCTGTGCTCTGAATGAAAAGACCATTCCTCCCATCCCCTGCACTCCATATTCCAGCCTCAGTCAAAAGGTAACATCATCAAAGGTATTACAAGCCATGATAAACATGAAAAGTGTGAAAAAAAAAAAACAAGAAACTGATTAGCCTAATTGAGCTTGATTTATTCAAAGTAAACTGGATGTTTCTGTTTACATGAACTCCTCCCAGGTGGCAGGCTATGGATTTCTGATTGAGTTAATCAGAAAATTGCCGACTCAGTCATTTTGGAGGGTATCAAAATCTGTGCCCTCCAAAAGGGGTATATTTCATTTTCCAAAACTAAAAAACTCACCTGGGTCGTGTTTCATGAAAATTCCTAAGCATAAAATTCCAATTTGTTGTGTTTCTTATGTCATAATGGATTCTCTATATTTACTCACATTTTTATTGTATGTGAATACAAAATATAGGGAAGGCAGAAGACAAAACAAACTAGACCCAGTAAAAACTTAGCAAATTACCAATTAATAAACCAAAAATTGGGTGAGAAACCCAAACCATGAAAGAAACATTAAATTGGAGCAAGCCAAAACCTGTACCCCGAATGAAAAATACGTTTCCCTCTGTGCCCTGAACTCGATATTCCAGCTTCAAAACAAAAGGTCAAATCATAAAATTCATTGCAACCCATGATAAAAAAGAAAAATTTGAAAAGAAGCAAGGAAATCAGAGTCCTTAGCAATATTGGGGTTGATTTAGGTACAAGTAAACCAGATGTTTCTGCTTGGATCCACCCCTCCTAGCAGACGGCCTATGGAATTCTAATTGAATTAACCAGAAAATCATAGTCACACTCATTTTGGAGGGAATGAGATTAAGTCCCTCTACAAAAGGGTACATTTCTTTTACCCAAACAGAAAAAAATCATCTTGGTCGTGCTGCCTGTAGATTTCTAAGCATAAAACTCCAATTTGTTGTGGTTTTTATATCATACTGGATACTCTGTCTACACTCTTCTTTTCATTGCATCAAAATACAAAATGTAGGGAAAGAAAAAGGAAAAAAATCTCAGACCCAGAAAATGTTTTTGAAATTGCCGTTCAAGAAACCAAAAACTAGCTGAAACCCAAAACAATGAAAGAAAGCCAGAATTTAGCCAGCCAAAATCTGGGCCCTGATTGAAAAAGACCATTCCTCCCGTGCCCTGAAATCCATATTACAGCTTCAATAAAAAAAGTAACAGCATCCAATTCATTGCAAACCATGATAAATAAGAAAAATGTGAAAAAAAACAAAGAAATCAAAGAGTCCTTAGCCTAATTGGGTCTCATTTAGTCACAAATAAAACAGACCTTTCCAGTTTCATTCACCCCTCTCAGCCCACTAGATGTGGAATTCTGATGGAATTAACCAGATAATTGCAGTCACACTTGTTTTGGAGGGAATCAAAATCTGTCCTTTCTACATATGGGTTACATTTCATTTTCCAAAACAGAAAAATTCATCTTGTTGTCTGTAGATTTGTAAGCAAAAAACTCCAATTTGTTGTGTTTCTATGTCATAATGGATACCCTGTCTACACTCTTGTTTTTATTGCGTCAGAATACAATATGCAGGAAAAGAAGAAGGCAAAACAAACTCAGACCCAGAAAATATTTCAGAAATTGCCAATAAAGAAAGCAAAAATTGGCTGAGGCACCGAAAATAATGAAAGAAACCTAGAATTGGAGCAAACCAAAACCCGTGCCCTGATTGAAAAAGAGCATTCCTCCTGTGCCCTGAACTCCATATTCCAGCCTCAAGGAAAAGGTAACAACATCAAATTCATTACAAACCACAACAAATAAGAAAAGTGTGAAAGAAAACCAAAGAAATCAAAGAATCATTAGCCTAATTAGGCATGATTTAGTCAAAGTAAACCGAATGTTTCTGGTTTCATCCACCCTTTCCAGGCGACTGGCTGGGGAATTCTGATTGAATTAACAAGAAAATCACAGTCACACTCATTTTGGAGGGAATCAAAATCTGTCCCCTCTACAAAAGGGTTACATTTCATATTCCAAAATAGAAACACTCAACTTGGTCGTGTTTCATGTATTGTTGTAAGAATAAAATATGAATAAGTTTGTGTTTCTTATATCATAATTTATGCTCTGTATACATCTTGTTTATATTGCATCAGAATACAAAATGTAGGGAAGGCAGAAGGCAAAACAAACTAGATCCAGAAAAAATTATTAAACACAAAATCTCAGTCACACTCATTTTTTACGGAATGAAAAACTGTCCCTTCTACATATGGGTTACATTTCATTTTCCAAAACTGAAAAATTCATCTTGGTCATGTTGCCTGTACATTTATAAGCATAATATGTCAATTTGTTTTTTTGTATACCATAATGGATACTCTGCCTACACTCTTCTTTTTATTGCATCAGAATACAAATTGCAGGGAATGGAGAAGGCAAAACAAACTCAGACCCTGAGAAATTTTAGGAAATTGCCCATAAAGAAACCAAAAAATCAGTTCAGGCACCCAAAACAATGAAAGAAAGCTAAAATTGGAGCAAACTAACCCCCGTGCACTGATTGGAAAAGACATTACTTCCCGTGCCCTGAACTCGATATTCCAGCCTCAAAACAAAAAGTCATATCATAAAATACATTTAAACCATGATAAATAAGAAAAATTTGAAAACAAGCAAAGAAATCAAAGAGTGCTTAGCGATATTGGGCTTGTTTTAGGCACAAGTAAACCAGATGTTTGTGGTGGGATCCACCCCTTCCAGCCAACTGGCTGTGGTTTTCTGATTGAATGAACCAGAAAATAGTAGTCACACTTGATTGGAGGGAATGAAAATTTGTCGTCGCTTCTACATATGGGTTACATTTCATTTTGCAAAACACAAAAACTCATCTTTGTTGTATTGCCTGTAGACTTCTAAGCATCAAACTCCAATTGGTTCTGTTTTTTATATCATAATGGATTCTCTGTCTATACTCTTGATTTTATTGCATCAGAACACAATATGCAGGGAAGAAGTCAAAACAAACCCAGACCCAGAAACAAATTAGGAAATTGCCAATCAAAAACCAACAATATGCTGAGGCACCCTAAACAATGAAAGAAAGCTAGAATTGGAGCAAGCCAAAACCTGTGCCTTGATTTAAAAAGACCATTCTTCCAGTGACCTGAACTCCATATTCCAGCCTCGGAACAAAAGGTAACATCATCAAATGCATTACAAACCATGAGAAATAAGAAACATGTAAAAAAAACACAAAGAAATCAAAGAATCCTTAATGATACTGGGCTTGATTTGTTCACAAGCAACCTGGATATCTCCGGTTTCAGCCCCAGCTCCAAGCCAACTGGTAGTGGAATTCAGATCGAATTGACCAGAATATCGTAGTCACACTGCTTTTGTAGGGTATTCAAATCTGTCCTCTCTACAAAAGGGTTACATTTCATATTAAAAATCATAAAACTCATATTGATTGTGTTGTCTGTAGATTTCTAAGCATAAAATACAATTCGTTATGTTTTTTATATCATATTGGATTCTCTTTATAAACTATTGTTTTTATTGCATCAGAATACAAAATGCAGGGAATGGATAAGGTACAACAAACTCAGACACAGAAAAAGTGTAAGAAATTGCTGATAAAGAAATCAAACATTGGCTGAGGCACCCAAAACAATGAAAGAAAGCTAGAATTAGAGCAAGCCAAAACCTGGGCCCTGATTGAAAAAGAGCATTGCTCCTGTGCCCTGAACTCCATATTCCAGCTTAAAAACAAAAGGTAACATCATCCAATTCATTACAAACCATGGTAAATAAGAAAAGTGTGAAAAATAAACAAAGAAATCAAAGATTCCTTAGTGATATTGCGCTTGATTTAGTCACTAGTAAACTGGATGTTTCCAGTTTGAGCCACCAGTTCCAGTGACTAGCTGTGGAATTCTTATGGAATTCACCAGATAATCACAGCCATATTCCTTTTGGGGGATAATCTTTCCTTTCTAAAAAAAATTTACATTTCATTCTCCAAAACACAAAAACTCATCTAGGTCGTGTTGCCAGTAGATTTCTAAGCATAAAATCCCAATTTGTTATTTTTTTCATATCATATTGGATACTCTTTTTAAACTGTTGTTTTTATTGCATCAGAATAAAAATGTTTGGAAGGAAGAAGGCAAAACAAACTCAGACCCAGAAAAAGTTTAGGAAATTGCTGATAAAGCTACCAACAATCAGCTGTGGCACCAAAACAATGAAAGAAAGCAAGAATTGTAGCAAGCCAAAACCTGTACCCTGATTGAAAAAGACCATACCTTCTGCGCCCTGTTCTCCATCTTCCAACCTCAAAATAAAAGGTTACATCATCCAATTCATTACACACCATGATAAATAAGAAAATTGTGAAAAAAAAAGAAAGAAATCATATTGGGCTTGATTTAGTCACAATAAACCGGATGTTTCCGGTTTCAGCCACCCCTCCCAGACAACTGTCTGAGGAATTATGATGGAATTATCCAGAAAATCGGTTTCACACTCATTTTGGAGGCTACTAAAATCTGTCCCTTCTACAAATGGGTAACATTTCATTTTCAAAAACACAAAAAGTCATCTTGGTCATGTTGAATGTAGATTTCTAATCATAAAATCCCAATTTGTTATTTCTTTCATATCATATTGGATACTCTTTCTAAACTGTTGTTTTTATTGCATCAGAATACAAAATGCAGGGAAGGAAGAAGGCAAACCAAACTCAGACCCAAAAAATTTTAGGAAATTGATCATGAAGAAACCAACAATTGGCTGAGGCACCAAAACAATGAAACAAAACTAGAATTGGAGCAAGTCAAAGCCTGTGCCCTGATTGAAAAAGACCATTCCTCCCATGCCCTGAGCTCCATATTCCAGCCTCCACACAAAGGGTAACATCACACAATTCATTACAAACCATGATAAATAAGAAAAGTGTGGAAAAAAAAGCAAAGAAATCAAAGAATACTTAGCGATATTGGGCTTGAATTAGTCATGAGTAAACCAGGTGTTTCTGGTTTTATCCACCCCTCCCAGCCAACTGGCTGTGGAATTCTGATGGAATTAACCAGAAAATCGCAGTCACACTCATTTTGGAGTGTATTAAAATCTGTTCCTTCTGGCCGGCGCCGTGGCTTAACAGGCTAATCTTCCGCCTTGTGGTGCCGGCACACCGGGTTCTAGTCCCAGTTCAGGTGCCAGGTTCTATCCCGGTTACCCCTCTTCCAAGCCAGCTCTTTGCTATGGCCTGGGAGTGCAGTGGAGGATGGCCCAAATGCTTGGGCCCTGCACCCGCATGGGAGACCAGGAGAAGCACCTGGCTCCTGGCTTCGGATCAGCATGATGCGCCAGTCGCAGCAGCCATTGGAGGGTGAACCAATGACAAAAAGGAAGACTTTTCTCTCTGTCTCTCTCTCTCTCACTATCCACTCTGCCTGTCAAAAAAAAATTGTTTCCTTCTAAAGTGTTGATACTTAACTGAAAAAATGATCCCTTTTAAATATAAGAGTGGGAATAATAGAGGGAAAAGATGTACAGTTTGGGACATGTGCACGCTGACTTGCCCCAAACAGTAGAGTTAGAAACATACCAGGGAATTCCAATTCAATCCCATCAAGGTGGCATGTACCAATGCCATCTCACTAGTGTTAAATTGTTAAATCAACATCAGGAGTCACTGTGTACTTACGTCCCATGTGGGACCTGTCCTTAATTGGTTGTCCAAGGTGAAGTAATGATATAGCTAGTACTGAAACAGTATTTTTACACTTTGTGGTTATGTGTGGGTGCCAACTGATGAAATCTTTACTTAGTATATACTGAAGCGATCTTCTGTATATAAAGATAATTGAAAATGAAAAAAAAAAAACACCCCTTGGTGTTAAATTGGAAATTACATAGAAAAGTAATCAATCATTTTTAAAAAATATCATGCAGGATCTCTGTCATTAATGTGATGTACACTGTTATTTAATGCTTTAACTAGTACTCCAACAGTATTTTTTCACTTTGTGTTACTATGTGAGGGCAAACTGTTGAAATCTTTATAAATACTAAACTGATTTTTCTGTATATAAAGAGAATTGAAAATGAATCTTGATTGGAATGGAAGGGGAGAGCGAGTGGGAAAGGGGAGGGTTGTGGGGGGGGGGATTGTGGGGGGGAAGCCTTTGTAATCCTTAAGCTGTACTTTGGAAATTTATATTCATTAAATTAAAAAAAAAGAAATTGCAGATAAGAAACCAAAATCTTCGGAGGCACCCAAAACAATGAAAGCAAAAATTGGAGAAGCTAAAATCTGTGACTTATGGAAAAAGACATTCCTTCTGTGCCATGAACTTCATAATCCAGCCTGAAAACAAAAGGTAACATGATACAATTCATTACAAACAATGATAAATGAGAAAAGTGTGAAAAATAACACAAAGAAATTAGAGTCCTTAGCGATATTGGGCTTGATTAGGTCACAAGTAAACCAGATGTTTCTGGTTTTATCCACCTCCTCCCAGCCGACAGGCTGTGGAATTCTGATTGAATTAACCAGAAAATTGCAGCCACGCTCCTTTTGGAGGGTATAAAAATCTGTCCCTTCTACAAAAGGGTTACATTTCTTTTTCAAAAACACAAAAACTCATCTTGGTCGTGTTGCCTGTAGATTTCGAAGCATAAAATGCCAATTTTTTCTTTTTTCATAGATTCTCTGTCTACACTGTTTTTATTTATTGCAATAGAATACAAAGTGCAGGGAAGGAAGAAGGCAAAATAAACTCAGACCCAGAGAAATTTTAAAATTGCCTATAAAGATACCAAAAATCAGCTCAGGAACCCAAAGAAATGCAAACAACCTAGAATTGGAGCAAGCCAAAACCTGTGCCCTGATTGAAAAAGACCAACATTCCATGCCCTGAACTCCAATTTCCAGCCTCAATACTAGAGGAAACATAGTACAATTCATTACAAACCATAATCAAAAAGAAAAGTATGAAAAAATAACAGAAATCAAAGAGTCCTTAGCGATATTGCACTTGATTTAGTCACAAGTAAACTGGATATTTCCTGTTTCATCCATCCCTCCCAGCTGACTGGCTGTGGAATTGTGATGGAATTAACCAGAAAATCATAGTCACACTTGATTTGGAGGGAAAAAAAAATCTGCATCTGTCCCTTCTACAAATGGGTTACATTTCATTTTCAAAAACACAAAACCTCATCTTGGTCATGTTGCCTGCAGATTTTTAAGCATAAAATGTCATTTTCTTCTGTTTTCTATATCGTAATGGATACTCTGTCCAAACTATTGTTTTTATTGCATCAGAATACAAAATGTAGGGAAAGAAGAAGGCAAAACAAACTCAGACCACAAAAAAGTTAGGAAATTGCCGATAAACAACGAAAATTGGCTGAGACACCCAAAACAATGAAAGAAAGTGAGAATTGGAGCAAGCTAAAACCTATACCCTAATTGAAAAAGAACTTTCCTCTGTGCCCTGAACTCCATATTCCATCCTCAAACCAAAGCTCAATTCATAAAATTCATTACAAACCATGGCAAATATCTCCAACATGCCATACAACAAACGCAAAAACTGAGGTAACAAGAACAAGGAAGACACTATGACGCCCCCAAATGAAAAAGACACCCCAATTCAAGATAATGAAGATGATGAGATCGAAGAAATGCAAGAAGCAGATCTCAAAAAATTGATAAGAACATTAAGAAGTTCTCAAAAACAAATTCTTGAACTACAGAAATCCTTAGTGGACAAGATAGAAAATCTCTCTCGTGAAAATGAAATATTAAGGAGGAATCAAAATGAAATGAAACAACTAGTAGAACATGAAACTGTGATAGTGACAAAAAACCACAATGAAATGAAGAACTCAATAGATCAAATGGCAAACACATTAGAGAGCCTTAAAAACAGAATGGACAAAGCAGAAGAGAGAATATCAGACTTAGAAGACAGAGAACAGGAAAGGAAACAGGCAAACCAAAGAAAAGAAGAAGAAATTAGAAATCTAAAAACTATTGTCGGGAATCTACAGGATACTATTAAAAAACCTAATATTCGGGTTCTAGGAGTTCCTGAAGGCAAGGAGAGGGAGAAAGGATTAGAAGGCATTTTTAGTGAGATACTAGCAGAAAATTTCCCAGGTTTGGAAAAGGACAGAGGCATCCTAGAAACTTCTAGAACCCCTAATAAACATGACCAAAAGAGATCCTCACCACGACATGTTGTAATCAAACTCACCACAGTGAAACATAAAGAAAAGATCCTAAAAGGTGCAAGAGAGAAACGTCAGATTACTCTCAGAGGATCTCCAATTAGACTCACAGCAGACTTCTCATCAGAAACCCTACAAGCTAGAAGGGAATGGCGAGATATAGCCCAGGTACTAAGAGAGAAAAACTGCCAGCCCAGAATATTATATCCAGCAAAGCTCTCATTTGTGAATGAAGGTGAAATTAAGACTTTTCATAGCAAACAGAAACTGAAAGAATTTGTTGCCACTCATCCTGCGCTGCAAAAGATGCTTAAAGATGTGTTACACACAGAAACACAGAAACATGGTCACCAATATGAAAGAAGGTAAAGGAAGGAAACCTCACAGCAAAAGATCACAGGAAGCTCAATTTCTCTTTGACATAGAATTAAACTCTGATGCTCTGTTAAAGCAATGTGTTAAAGTAATCTAAAAACAAAAAGCAATTCAAATCAATTGGCAATCTACAAAAAGAGTTAAAGATTTTAAAAGCTATTATTAAAATTGCTATATTGGTCTATTATGCTATGTTATATGTGTGTACATATTGTATGTCCACATAGGAAATTTTATTAAGAGTTTTATTTTAAATGGCGTATAGATAAGATTGCCCACAAATTTAAGCTGCTAAAATCAATCAAAGATACATTTTAATTTGTGTGACCTGAATCTGTGTATCATATGTTTTAAGCGTGTTGGTAGAAAGAAACTAAAAACATTTTATATGTTTGTGCTTAAGGTTACTGGTTAAACAAACTACACCATGTTAGATATTTAAGACGTGTTTTCAAATACATGATTCTTAAAATTTATAGAAGGCATTGAACCTTCTTGTAAATGTTTTCTTAAGTTCTTATCTAAGGGTTGAAACGGTTTGCTAAGTATTCATGTAATATTGCTATTGTCAGCAAGCGATCTAGGACTTGCTCCCTCATTTCTCTATTCTAAGCCCAACTTATTCTTTCATTTCTCTATTCTCTTCAAGGTAGGAAACTAATTCTATTATGAAGGAATCTGTAGGATGCACAATTTAATCTTTAGACCTTATAAAAGAGATGGCTAACATTTTTCTGTAATAGCAGAGCCAAAATAAGAACTTAAATAATAATCTCATAGCTTGATTCACTACAGAAAGTAGAAAAAACCTCCCTTTCAGACCAAAGGGAAAGAAAGTTTTAAAGTGAGAATATAATTTTCCTCATGGGCATTGTCTACCTTAGAAAAACTACTACAGAACATGCCTGTGACTATAGACTTGTAGTTCAGGCCACCGAAGATTAGAGATGGGATACAGGCACTCCCTTGACTTGCATCCTCTAGTCTGCTTTAACACAAACCAGGAGGAAAAGAAAGCTAGGCATCATTATGATTGTAATCATAACCTCTACTCTACCACCAATGGCTCTACTCCCAACCTGTGTGTACTGATGGTCCTCTTCCCCACTTAATGCTGTATAATTGTTCAAACCTGGTAAATGCCACTTTTAGGATCATTGGTTACTATCCTCACTCTGTCTTTTATGACCTTGTCTAAATATGATCAGAGTCGGCAAACTTGGAAGGCTTCCATAGCCTTGGCAACTCATGATGACAGCCTAGGGTGGTTACTGGCACCATAAACTAGAGTGTCAATTTGTTGGGTCAACAACAGGAGCCACTGTGCACTTGCTCCTCATGTGGGATCTCTGTCCTTAATGTGCTGTACATTGTGATTTAATGCTATAACTAGTACTCAAACAGTATGTTTCACTTTGTGTTTCTATGTGGGTGCAAACTGTTGAAATCTTTATACTAAATTGATCTTCTGTATATAAAGAGAATTGAAAATGAATCCTGATGTGAATGGAAGGGGAGAGGGAGTGGGAGAGGGGAGGGTTGTGGGTGGGAGGGAAGTTATGGGAGGGGGAAGCCATAAGCTGTACACTGGAAATTTATATTCATTAAATAAAAGTTAAAAAAAAAACAGTGGAAAAAAAAAAGAAAGTGAGAATTGGAGCAAGCCAAAACCTTTGCTCTGAATGAAAAAGACCATTCCTCCTGTGTCCAGAACTCCATATTCCACCCTGGAAACAAAAGGTAACATCATCCAATTCATTACAAACCATGGTAAATAAGGAAATTGTGAATAAATCCAAAGAAATCAAAGTGTCCTTAGTGATATTGGGCTTGATTTAGACACTAGTAAACCAGATTTTTGTGGTTTCATCCAATCCTCCCAGCAAACTGGCTGTGGATTTCTGATGGAATTAACCAGAAAATCCCAATCACACTGCTTTTGTAGGGTTTTAAAATCTGTCATTTCTACAAATAGTTTACATTTCATTTTCAAAAACACAAAAACTCATGTTGGTCGTGTTGCCTGTAGATTTCGAAGCCTAAAATCCCAATTTGTTCCATTTTTTTATACCATATGGGATACTCTGTCTGAACTGTTGTTTTTATGCATCAGAATACAAAATGCAGGGAAAGAAGAAGGCAAAACAAACTCAGACCCCCCAAAAAAATTTACGAAATTTCCAATAAAGAAACAAAAATCAGATAAAGCACCCGAAACAATGAAAGAAAGCGATAATTAGACAAGCCAAAACATGTGCCCTGATTGAAAATGACCATTCCTTCTGTGACCTGAACTCCATATTCCACCCTGAAAACAAAAGGTAACATCATACAATTCATTACCAACCATGGTAAATAAGAAAAGTGTGAGCAAATGCAAAGAAATCCAACAATTCCTAGTGATATTGGGTTTGATTTAGATACTAATAAACTGGATGTTTCTGGTTCCATCCAATCCTCCCAGCTGACTGGCTATAGAATTCTGATGCAATTAACCAGAAAATACCAGGCACACTCATTGTTGAGGGAATTAAAACTGTGCCTTGTAAAAATGGGTTACATTTCATTTTCGAAAACACAAACTATTCTT
Source organism: Lepus europaeus (assembly GCF_033115175.1). Taxonomy (NCBI): domain Eukaryota; kingdom Metazoa; phylum Chordata; class Mammalia; order Lagomorpha; family Leporidae; genus Lepus; species Lepus europaeus. The sequence continues at coordinate 28,510,598 of NC_084829.1, forward strand.
GGTTGTGGTGCCTATAGATTTCTAAGCATAAAATGCCAATATGTTGTTTTTTTATATCATAATGGATACTCTCTCTAAACTGTTGCTTTTATGCATCAGAATACCAAATGCAGGGAAAGAGAAGTCAAAATGTACTTAGAGCAAGAAAAATTTAGGAAATTGCTGATAAATAAATGAAAATCAGTTGAGGCACCCAAAACAATGACAGAAAGCTAGAATTGGAGCAAGCCAAAACTTGTACCCTGATGGAAAATGACCATTCCTCCTTTGCCCTGAACTGCATATTCCAGCCTCAAAACAAAAGGTAACATCGTCCAATTCATTACAAACCATGATAAATAAAAATAGTGTGAAAAAAACCAAAGGAATCAAAGAGTCCTTAGCGATATTGGGCTTCATTTAGTCACTAATAAACCAGAGGTTTCCAGTTTCATCCACCCCTCCCAGGCAACTGGCTGTGGAAGTCTGATGCAATCACCCAGCAAATCGTAGTCACACAGGTTTGGAGGGTGTTGAAATCTGTCCCTGCTACAAATGCATTACATTTCATTTTCCAAAACAAAAAACCTCATCTTCGTCTTGTGGCCTGTATTTCTAAGCATAAAATCCCAATTTGTTCTGTTTTTTTATATCATAGTGGATACTCTCTCTAAACTGTTGTTTATAGGGATCAGAATACCAAAAGCAGGGAAGGAAGAAGGCAAAACAAATTCAGACCCTGAAAAAATTTAGGAAATTACTGATAAAGAATCCAAAAATTGGCTGAGGCACCAAAACAATGAAATTAAGCTAGAATTGGAGCAAGGCAAAACCTTTGACATGATTGAACAAGACCATTCTCCCTGTGCCCTGGACTCCATATTCCAGCCTCAAAACAAAAGGTACCATCATCCAATTCATTAGAAACCATGATAAATAAGAAAAGTGTTAAAAAAACCCAAAGAAATCAAAGAGTCCTTAGCGATATTGGATTTGATTTGGTCACAAGTAAAGCAGATGTTTCTGGTTTTATCCACCCCTCCCAGGCGACCAGCTGTGGTATTCTGATTGAATTAACCAGAAAATTGCATACCTTTTGGAGGGTATTAAAATCTGTCCCTTCTATAAAAGGGTTACATTTCTTTTTCAAAAACACAAAAACTGATCTTGTTCGTGTTGCCTGTAGATTTCGAAGCATAAAACAACATTTTTTTTCTTTTTTCATAGATTCTCTGTCTACACTGTTTTTATTTATTGCAATAGAATACAATGTGCAGGGAAGGAAGAAGGCAAAATAAACTCAGACCCAGAAAAATTTTAAAATTGCCTATAAAGATACCAAAAATCAGCTGAGGAACAACAAAAAATGCAAACAACCTAGAATTGGAGCAAGCCAAAACCTGTGCCCTGATTGAAAAAGACCAACATTCCATGCCCTGAACTCCAATTTCCAGCCTCAATTACAAACCATGATCAAAAATAAAAGTATGAAAAAAATAAAAACAAAGAAATCAAAGAGTCCTTAGCAATATTGCTCTTAATTTAGTTACAAGTATACCGGATATTTCCTGTTTCATCCATCCCTCCCAGCTGGCTGGCTGTGGAATTGTGATGGAATTAACCAGAAAATCATAGCCACACTTGATTTGGAGGGGAAAAAAATCTGTCCCTTCTACAAATGAGTTACATTTCATTTTCAAAAACACAAAACCTCATCTTGGTCATGTTGCCTGCAGATTTTTAAGCATAAAATGTCATTTTCTTCTGTTTTCTATATCATAATGGATACTCTGTCCAAACTATTGTTTTTATTGCATCAGAATACAAAATGTAGGGAAGGAAGAAGGCAAAACAAACTCTGACCACAAAAAAGTGAGGAAATTGCCGATAAACAACGAAAATTGGCTGAGGCACCAAAACAATGAAAGAGAGAGAGAATTGGAGCAAGCCAAAACCTGTGCTCTGAATAAAAAAGACCATTATTAAAATCTGTCCTTTCTACAAATAGTTTACATTTCATTTTCCAAAACAGAAAAACTCATCTTGGTCATGTTGCCTACATTTCTATAGATAAAATGCCAATTTGTTGTGGTCTTTATATCATAATGGTTACTTTGTCTACACGCTTGTTTTTTTGGCATTAGATAAAATTCTGTACAAATAGTACAGAAGGAAGAAGGCAAAAGAAAATCCGACTCAGAGAAAATATAGGAAATTGCCAATAAGAAAATAACAATCAGCTGAACCACCACTACAAAATAAGCGACAATTGAAGCAAGCCAAAACCTGTGCCCTGATGGAAAATGACCATTCCTCCCATGCCTTGAACTCCATATTATAGCCTCAAAACAAAAGGTTATATCATTCAATTCCTTACAAACCATGAGAAAAAAGAAAAGTGTGAAAAAAAAAAAACAAAGAAATCAAAGAGTCTTTAGCCATATGGGGCTTGATTTAGTCACTAGTAAACCGGATGTTTCTGGTTTCATCCACCCCTCCCAGCCAACTGGCTGTGGAATTCTGATGGAATTAACAAGAAAATCCCAGTCACACTCATTATTGAGTGAATTAAAACTATCCCTTGTCAAAATGGGTTACATTTACTTTTCCTGAACACAAAAACTCATCTTGGTCATGTTGCCTGTAGATTTCTAAGCATAAAACACCAATTTATTGTGCTTTCCATATCATATTGGATACTCTGTCTAAACTCTTGATTTTTTGGCATTAGAATACAAAAAGTCCAGAAGGAAGAGGACAAAACAAACTCAGACCCAGCAAATAATTAGGAATTTGCCGATAAAGGAACCAACAGTCTGCTGAGGCACCCACATCATGCACCCCTCCCAGCTGACTGGCTGTGGAATTCTGATGGTATTAACCAGAAATTTGCAGTCACACTCATTTTGGAGTGTATTAAAATCTGTCCCTTCTACAAATGTGTTACATTTTATTTTCCAAAACACAGAAACTCAACTTGGTCATGTTGCCTGTAGATTTCTAAGCATAAAATGCCAATTTGTTCTGTTAATGTACAAAGTAATACTTTATCCATTTTAGTATTTTTTCTTTGTTTTATTTCTAGTACTATTGGTTGAACTCTGTAATTATCACACAATTATTCTTAGGTGATTAAATTTTAACAGAAAATGATCCCTGTTAAATATAAGAGTGGGAATATGAGAGGGAGGAGATGTACAATTTGGGACATGCTCAATAGGACTTGCCCCAAATGGTGGAGATAGAAACATTGCAGGGGATTCCAATACAATCCCATCAAGGTGACATGTAGCAATGCCATCTCACTAGTCCAAGTGATAAATTTCAGTTCACAATTGATCATACTGATAGGTCTAAGAGTCAAAGGGATCATACAAACAAGACTAATGTCTGCTAATACTAACTGATAAAATCAAAAAGGGAGAGAAAGATCCATCATGGGAAGCATGATACACAGCAGACTCATAGAATGGCAGATGTCCTCAATAGCACTCTGGCCTCCGAATCAGCCCTTAAGGAATTCGGATCTGGCTAAAGAGCCCATGAGAGTATTGTAGGCATGGAAAGAAAAGTTACTCTGGAAAAAAGAAAGAAGACCTAAATGAAAGATCTCTGTGAGTGAGATCCCAGTGGAAAAAATGGGGCCATCAAAGAAGGAGGTACCTTTCTCTGAAGTTAGGAGAGAACTTCCACTTTGACTATGACCCTGTTGGAATAAGATTGAAGTCGGCCAACTGAAAAGGCTTTCATAGCCTGGCAACTCATGACTAAAGCCTAGGGAGGTTACTGACGCTATAAACAAGAGTTTCAAATTGTTAAGTCAATAACAGGAGCCATTGTGTACTAACTTCTCATGTGGGATCTGTCCTTAATGTGTTGTCCAATGTGAAGTAATGCTATAACCAGCGCTGTCGTTGCTACAAATGGGTTACATTTTATTTTCCCAAACACAAAAACTCATGTTGGTCATGTTGTCTGTAGATTTCTAAGCATAAAACGCCCATTTGTTGTGTTTTTTTTATATATATCATAATGGATACTATGTCTATGCTCTTATTTTCATGGCATCAGAATACATAGTGTAGGGATGGAAACAGGGAAAACAAAGATCCTAAAAAAATTTAGGAAATTGCCTTAAAGAAATAAAAAATCGGCTGAGGCATCAAAACAATGAAAGAAAGCTAGAATTGGAGCAAGCCAAAGCCTGTGCCCTGATTGAAAAACAGCATTGCACCCGGGCCAACTCCATATTCCAGCCTCAATACAAAAGGTAACATCATCCAATTCATTAAAAAACATGATAAAAAAGAAAAGCGAAAAAACCAAAGAAATGCAAGAGTACTGTGTGATATTGGGCTTGATATAGTGACAAGTAAACCAGATGTCTCTGGTTTCATCTACCCCTCCCAGCAGACTGGCTTTGGATTTCTGATGGAATTAACCAGAAAATTGCAGTAACACTCATTTTGGAGGAATGAAAATCTGTCCCTTTTACAAAATGTTTACATTTCATTTTCCAAAACACACTCATCTTACTCGTGTTGCCTGTAGATTTCTAAGCATAAAATGCCAATTTGTTCTGTTTTTTCATATCATAATGGACACTCTGTCTACACTTATGTTTTTGTGGTGTCAGAATACAAAATGTCGCTATGCAAGAAGCCAAAACAAACTGAGATCCAGAAAAAGATTAGGAAATTGCCAATAAAGAAACAGAAAATTGGCTGAGGGTCCTAAAATATTGAAAGAAAGCTAGAATTGGAGCGAGCTAAACCCTGTGCCCTGATTTAAAAAGACCAATCCTCCCATGCTTTGTGCTCCATATTCCAGCCTCAAAACAAAGGTAACATCATACAATTCATTACAAATCATGGTAAATAAGAAAAGTGTGAAAAAAAATCATCATTTTCATCTACGCCTCTGAGCTGACTGGATGTGGAATGCTGCTTGAATCAACCAGAAAGACACAATCACACTCCTTTTGGAGTGTAGTAAAATCTGTTCCTTCAATAAAAGGGTTACATTTCATTTTCCAAAACACAAAAACTCAATTTCATCGTGTTGCCTGTAGATTTCTAGGCATAAAACGCCAATTTGCTCTGTTTTTTTTTATATCATATTGGATATTATGTCTAAACTGTTGTTTTATTGTGTCAGATTACTAAATGTATGGAAGGAAGAAGGCAAAACAAACTCAGACCTAGAAAAAATTTAGGAAATTGCCTATCAAGAAACCCAAACTTCACAGAGGCACCAAAAACAATGAAAGAAATATAGAATTGGAGCAAGCCAAAACATGTGCCCTGAAAGAAAAAGACCATTCCTCCCATCCCCTGAACTCCATATTCCAGCCTCAAAACAAAAGGTAACCTCATCTAATTCAATACAAACCATGATAAATAAGAAATATATGAAAATAACAAAGATCAAAGAGTCCTTAGTGATATTTAGCTTGATTTCATCACAAGTAAACCAGGTTTTTCAGGTTTCATCCACCACTTCTAGCCAACTGAGTGTGGAATTCTGATTGAATTAACATGAAAATCGCAGTCACAATGGGTTTAGAGGGAAAAAAACTGTCACTTCTACAAATGGGTTACATTTCACATTCCAAAACAAAACAAAACATTCACTTTGGTCATGTTTCCTGTAGATTTCTAACCATAAAATTCCAATCTGTTGTGTTTCTTATATCCTAAATGATCCTCTGTCCACACTCTTGTTTTTCTTGCAAAGGAATACAAAATGTAGGGAAGGAAGAAGGCAAAACAAACTCAGACCCAGAAAAAATTGAGGAAATTGTCAATAAAGAGACCAAACATGGGATGAGGCACCCAAAACAATGAAAGAAAGCAAGAAGGGGAGACAGCCAAAACCTGTGCCTGATTCAAAGAGAAAATTCCTCCCATGCTTTGAACTCCATATTCCAGCCTGAAAACAATAGGGAACATCATGAAATTCACTACAAAACATGATAAATAAGAATAATTTGAATAGAAGCAAAGAAATCAAAGTGTCATTAGTGATATTGGGCTTGATTTAGCCACAACTAAACCAGATGATTTGGGTTTCATGCACCATGATACAAAAGAAAAATTTGAAGAGAAGCAAAGAAATCAGAGTCCTTGGCAATACTGGGCTTGATTTAGGCACAAGTAAACCTGATGCTTGTGGTTGGATCCACCCCTCCCAGCCGACTGCCTGTGGCATTCTGATGGAATTGAACACAACATCGCGGTCACACTCATTTTTTATGGAATGAAAAACTGTCCCTTCTACATATGGGTTACATTTCATTTTCCAAAACAGAAAAATTCTTCTTGGTCATGTTGCCTGTAGATTTCTAAGCATAAAACTCCAATTAGTTGTGTTTTTATTTCATACTATATACTCTGTCTACACTCTTGTTTCCATTGCATCAGAATACAAAATGCAGAGAATGCAGAAGGCAAGAAAAACTCAGACCCCAAAAAAGCTCAGGAAATTGCCGATAAAGAAACCAAAAATCGGCTGAGGCAACCAAAACAATGAAAGAAAGCTAGAATGGGAGCAAGCCAAAACCTGTGCTCTTAATGAAAAAGACCATTCCTCCCATCTCCTGAACTCCACATTCCAGCCTCAAAACAAAAGGTAACCTCATCAAATTCAATACAAACCATGATAAATAAGAAATATATGAAAATAACATATACCAAAGAGTCCTTAGTGATTTTTAGCTTGATTTAGTCACAAGTAAACTAGGTTTTTCAGGTTTCTTCTACCACTCCTAGCCGACTGAGTGTGGAATTCTGATAGAATTAACATCAAAATCGCAGTCACACTCAGTTTGGAGGGAATAAAAATCTGTCCTTCTACAAATGGGTTACAATTCACATTCCAAAACAAAACAAAACAAAAGAAAACATTCACTTTGGTCAGGTTTCCTCTAATTTCTAAGCATCAAATTCCAATCTGTTGCATTTCTTATATCCTAATGGATCCTCTGTCTACACTCTTGTTTTTATTGCAGAGGAATACAACATGTAGGGAAGGAAGAAGGCAAAACAAACTCAGACCCAGAAAAATTGAGGAAATTTCCGAACAAGAGACCAAACATGGGCTGAGGCACCCAAAACAATGACAGAAATCTACAATGGGAGCAAGCCAAAACCTGTGCCCTGATTGAAAAAGAAGTTTTCTCCATGCCCTGAACTCCTTATTCCACCCTCCAGCAGAAGGTCACATCATAAAATTCATTACAACACTTGATAAATAAGAAAAGTGTGCAAAAAAAAAAAAAAAGAAATCCAAGATTCTTTAACCCTATTGGGCTTGATTTAGTCAAAGTAAACTGGATGTTTCTGGTTGGCTCCACCCCTTTCTGCCTACTGGCTGTGGAATTCTGATGCAATTAACCAGAAAATACCAGGCACACTCATTGTTGAGGGAATTAAAACTGTGCCTTGTAAAAATGGGTTACATTTCATTTTCCAAAACACAAAAGCTATTCTTGGTCATGAGGCCTGTTCCTTCTCTAAACTGTTGTTTTTATGCATCAGAATACCAAATGCAGGGAAGGAGAAGTCAAAATGTACTTAGAGCAAGAAAAATTTAGGAAATTGCTGATAAATAAACGAAAATCAGTTGAGGCACCCAAAACAATGACAGAATGCTAGAATTGGAGCAAGCCAAAACTTGTACCCTGATGGAAAATGACCATTCCTCCTGTGCCCTGAACTGCATATTCCAGCCTCAAAACAAAAGGTAACATCGTCCAATTCATTACAAACCATGATAAATAAAAATAGTGTGAAAAAAAACAAAGGAATCAAAGAGTCCTTAGCGATATTGGGCTTCATTTAGTCACTAATAAACCAGAGGTTTCCAGTTTCATCCACCCCTCCCAGGCAACTGGCTGTAGAAGTCTGATGCAATCACCCAGCAAATCGTAGTCACACAGGTTTGGAGGGTGTTGAAATCTGTCCCTGCTACAAATGCATTACATTTCATTTTCCAAAACACAAAACCTCATCTTCATCTTGTGGCCTGTATTTCTAAGCATAAAATCCCAATTTGTTCTGTTTTTTTATATCATAGTGGATACTCTCTCTAAACTGTTGTTTATATGGATCAGAATACCAAAAGCAGGGAAGGAAGAAGGCAAAACAAATTCAGACCCTGAAAAAATTTAGGAAATTACTGATAAAGAATCCAAAATTCGGCTTAGGCACCAAAACAATGAAATTAAGCTAGAATTGGAGCAAGGCAAAACCTTTGACATGATTGAACAAGACCATTCTTCCTGTGCCCTGGACTCCATATTCTAACCTCAAAACAAATGGTAACATCATGCAATTCATTACACACCATGATAAATAAGAAAAGTGTTAAAAAAAACAAATAAATTAAAGAGTCCTTAGTAATATTAGTCTTGATTTAGTCACAAGTAAACCGGATGTTTCCAGTTTCAGCCACCACTCCCGAAATGTAAGACCCCTTAAGCAGGCGTCCCACAAATTGACCGGACCCCAGAAACACGACCTCCACTCCAACCGCTGTAATAACAAGAGGAAGTTTATTTCATTTGCAAATGGGCCGTCTCATTAGCACCCTCTAGTGTAGTGCAGAGAGAGCGGCCTCGAACATCAGTTTTCCAGGGTATTTAAAGCTTAAAACCACAACATTAGCATATTTAGTCGTGTTACAATTTCATTGGATATGTTAATGGTTACTGGGTAAGGGGCTAAGGAAGGGGGCAGTTCGGGCAGTTTCCCAAGCAAGCAGGGCGGGGGCGTGCAGAAAATACCCTGCATACTTTTGCCGTCTGCCGGGACCTACAGATAAGGGGCGGTTGGGTGCTTCCCATGCCTTTATCTGGCGTCTTATCTCAAACTGCAGCTGCCTGCCCTTGACTCATAGTTTCGGCCCAATTTCCAGGAACTGTTTTACTAGAGTTCCCTAGATCCTAGTTTTTTTAGCAGGTAAATTTTCAGAAGTCCTTCATTCCCCCCTTTTTGTTTTTGGCCAATTTTAATCTTAAAATTTTAGGGATAACCCTTAACCCCTGTCTCTGTTATATCCTCTGTTGAAGGTCTGAAACAAAGGAAGGGAGCAGGGTGTTTGAGATGCAGATGCATATAGTTGTCTTCTCTTTAGGCCTGTCACACACACATAAGCTCTTGACTGACTTCCTACCTAACATTTCCCCTCAAGAGGAATACCCAAAATTTTGGGATTATGGATGGAGTTCTGTCTTCTGTAACTTCTTCAAAGCTGGCATGTGGGCGTCGAGGGAGATTTGGGTATTTCCTCTTGCTATCTGTCTTATGGTATGTGACAGTAGCCTTAGAAAGGCTGTGCTGCTGGGTCCAGAGGGCTGCTCAGGTCGTCCAATGGAATGGGCTGGAAGCCTTGTCTGACGACCATTTGGAGTTTGACAGCCTTTAGTCTGTTAGAGACAAAACGAACAAGGGCATTAAAAACACACAGTCCGAAGAGAAGCAGCAAGATTACAGAAGTTATTGGGCCAAGGAGAGGAAATAGCCAAGTTTTCCATGACCAGATGTTAGGCCAGAAATCCCAGCCCTGCTTGGCCTGGTCCTGGAGCTGTTTGGAATTGTCCAGGAAAAGTACAAATTTGGGTTTGTACCTGTCCAGTCTGATTGACTCAGAGACAACATTTTTCCTGGAGCATGGCACAGATACCCCCTGGAGCAGTAGTTAGTATGTTTAACACTTTTTTTTTATATCCTTTTGTGACTTCCACACACCCTCTTTAACTTACTTTAAACATTTCACCATTTCCATTCCAGTCTAGAGTAAACTAGCCATCAGGATAAAGTCATTCTTACAAACCATGTCCTTTCCTTATTTAAAAAGCTCTTTTCTTTTTAGCCCTTCTTACCAACAACACTCTTTTCTTTTAGACCTTTTTTACCAAGTACACACTTTTATACTTGATGTTTTCCATAGAGCCTGGTTGGCTCTTCTTACCTCACCAGAAGACTAAGGTTTCCATGCAGAGTGAAGATGCCTTAAAAATCCCTTGTGTGATCTAGAGCTCTGGTTAAGGCAATCAGTTCTGCTAGCTGAGCAAAAGTTCCTGGGGGCAGAGCATGTTTCAATAACGTGCCATGTTGTAACTGTTGCATACCCTGAGAAGCAGGTCCTGTCTGACAAAGCTGCTTCCATCTATAAACCAAACTTTATTTGCATTAGTCAGGGGGCTGTCTTTTAGGTCCCTTCTGTTGGCACAGATCAAGTCTATAGCCTCAGTACAGGAGTGGAGGGGACCACTTTCCCCTGGAACTGGCATGAATTTGTTGCATGGCCCATATCCTCTCTGGGGCTGGCTTTTTCTCCCCAGGGGAGAGAATAAGGGTTAAATATTTAACACTTTAATGGACTACCAATGCTTTGTTTTTCTCCAGATACCTAGTAGCTAGTTTTGCTAGGAAGTTAAGACTCTAGACTAGAGTCTCAGACTGGGAAAGGAGACAGACCACAAATTATTTACATTTAATCATCTACATTATGGATTATTGTGCACCCCCCTCAAGAGACAATCCCTTTAAGTCCTCAGTGAGGACCTGTCCGAATAGGTGCAGGACTATCTGAGTTAGCTGTTACTGAAAGTCCTGTTTTTAGGAACTGGCAGGGAGGACTTTCTCTAAGCTTAATACTATTGGATAGACGTTTATGCCTGGCTGGGTGTGTGAGGCCCAGACCTATCCAGGGGGTGCTGGAAGAGAATTGAAAGAGATGTGAATCTCCTTTAAGGGAGGCACCCTGTTGACTTGCATTACCTGGCTGGACTAGGAGGAGAGCTTTAATAGGAGGCTGGTAGAAATAGGCAACTTGCGTTTCACTGACCCTAGGCCATCCCCTCAATAGCAGTGGCTGGAGCTAGAAGCTGGGCAGAGGCTGGGCAGAGCTAAAGGCTTTTTAGCTCGGGGCCACAAGGTCTGCAGTTCTGAACCAGGAGTCCTTCGACACCCAGGGCAGTTCCGTGTCCAGTGGCTGTGCTCTTGGCAGAGCTGACAGAAGGCAGTTTTTGTCTCGACAGCTGCTTGCCCAATGCCCTGGCTCCTTATATCAGCAACAGGTGCTGTTTGGGGTGCACTGGCCTTGCTGGGTCTCCTTGACGGCAGATCACCGTGCAGAAAGCCATTGATTGGCCTGTTGCCTATCCTTATATTGCTCCTGCTGCTAGCTTGCTCCTCATTCTCCTGGTCTCTAATAAAGTAGACCAAGGAGGCAGCCTCTATGTCAGTCAAGAGGGTGCTCAACCCAACCCTGATTTCTTTAATATCAGGGTGAGCTAAAAAAAAAAAACTACGGTCATGGGCAAATTCTGACACTTAGTATTCTTCTGCGAGTTAAGACCATGCACATGAGGAGAACTATGACCTTTTAGGTAAGATCAACTGTGGTGACCTGCTTGCATACTTTGAGGTTATTAGTACAACTTTCTATTTATCCCTTAATTTGGTCTAAAAGGGGAGTCCTGCTCATTTACCACGTACACTGAAAAATTAATCTAGCTGTTACATTATTTTATAGTTTAACCTCTTATTGTGGCTATGCTGTTTGGTCCTCCATACTGTGGCCAGGCATTATTACAGAAAAGGTCAACCATTTCTTACATAAGGTCAGGGGATCAAACCGTACATCACAGTGGAGAGTCCTGCAGAACTGTAGTAACTTCCCTTCTGGAAGAGAAAAGAGGAGAAGTGAGGCAGCTGTGTCGGGTCTCCAGACTGACTTCCTGGGCTTCCGGGCTTTCACCGTGTAGCCTGTGGACACTAGAGTTTTCTTGGACTCCTGGAACCTGGTTCTCTAGCACCTGCCGCATAACAATCTCCCATCGTCTCCAAGTCTCTTTTGGAACACTCTCTCCCTTTTGGCTAGACCTCCCATTTGATCCACATTTAAACTAGTAATACATTTGAACTAGCAATGCCTGGTTGTTTAGCATTAGCTGGACGGAGACTTCATCAGTCCCTCTTTAAAGGATATGGCTTCTGAGCCAGAGACTGGAGCAGCTAGAAAGAAACATGTTTATAGCTGAAGTTTAGCATCATTTTACATTTTGGCACCACTTTTAATCTAAACAGCCGATTGGTTATTATCCCTGCAAGATGAGAGATATCTCTTTTGACATCTCCAGGGGCCCTCTGGGGATGTCAAAAGTCCAGATAATTTAGAACTTGGATTTTCAGAAAGTCTGTTAAAGATGCCAAGAGAACTTAGAGTATCTGGTCAAAATAGAATTCCTTAACATCCTACAGAGACAGTAGAGTACACAATAGATTACCTTGGCAGAACATGAATTCTATGTCTCTTGTTGAATAAACCAGAAATAAAAACCTTGAACATAAGGGTTTACATAATTTAGAACTATTTAACAGAGTCAAAAAGAGCTTACAGGACCTAACTCTAGAAAAGGCAGAGCAACCGATTAAGCAGACACTGTTAAAATAGACATTACAGTTTTTGCAAAAACAAATTTTAAGATTTATGACTTAGACCATTTCAGATATTTACTAACATTAGTGCACAATTTTTTTAAAAACCTCATTGTTGTAACAGAAGATCAGACTTTAACTTTAGGTCAATGTAATTTTGGCATTAGCACTCAACTTAAACAATTTTAAAGTTGTAAACCTTTTAAAACTTTTTATGACTTGCTCACACCTTCTGAAACTTTACACCTGTAGTTACTTTTACATAGTCTTGAATTGTTATGTATAGACAATCTATGAGAATACATGTTAACAAACTTAAACAGTCTCTCTTATCGAATTTAAGATGTGAAAAGTACAATATATTTTTTTACATTTTGCTTAGCATTGATGCCTAGATGGCTTAAGACTCCGAGTTATTAATGAATACCACACCATTATCTGAATTAAAAGTTAAAATTACATTTTTATGCTTTTAAGTAACATAAGAATAACTCCTCCTGGACAGCAAACATGGACACAACTTTGAAAAGATCTTCATCGTTAAGAGAAACGTGTTTAAAGCATATCAAAGACATGTAAAACCGAGCAAGTGAGCTACCAAGCAAACCAGAGGGCTTTGGCATTAACTTAATTTTCTGAACCAATGTTAACAACATAAAGGCTTGTATACACAGAATTTACTCTTATTTTTATAAGACCACTCTAGCTGGAAAGCAAAAACATGAATACAGCATAGGTCTGACACCATTTACAACATTTTAATACATTTTACATAATTTGAATTGACTCAAGCATCTGTTACTTTAACAAATTTTAGAGTCTCATCCTTTGAGAGTTCCAGGGATCCGAGTGGAAGCCCAAAGTTGGAAGACTCGTTTTAGAATTTAAGCTGTCAGAGTCAAGCGGTTTAGCCAACAATTAGTACACTTCTGATCAGTTGGGTAATCACTCAAACACTGAAAACAGATAAACAACATAAATAACTTTGCGTTGCAGTTTTCCCAATCAAGACTCATAATGGCAATAGAAAAACGTGAAACCTTCAAGGCACTTATCTCATCAGATAAGTCAGGGACAGCAGCACAGAAAAGAACTAGACATCAGCATATGAACCATTGCTTAGGCTTCCATTAACTACAAAGAGAAAAACCCATCAGGTTGGAAAGGGTTAATGGCTTAAGGTTCTGGCTCCCTTAGGTAAGGCCAGCAGTAGTATTGAATTGGAAATTCCTCCAGAAGAGGAAAAAAAGCAGCCCTGGGGGGGGGGCACTTTCCATAGGGATATCTGGCTATGCCTGCCTGGGTGCAGCAGGCCATGTGGACTGGAATAGAGTGCAGAGAAAGGCTGTGGTCCCCCATTTACAGGGAAGACTGCGCACACCAGGGCCTGGCAGGACTGGCCGTGGGGTTGGGTAGGTGAGCCATTTCACCAAAAGTGCTGGGAACCTCCTATAATTTAGCCAAAGCCAGATCAATCAGGACTACTGCAAACACTCAGTCAATTAAAACAGACAGTTAACTTGAGCTCCTTTCCAGATTCAGTCCTAAGACAATCAAAGGTTAGCAACAGTAATAGCTCACAAAAACTTCAAGACGCACCAAAGCTACCATAAGCTGCAAAGACGGAAAGCCTTCTACCAGGTTGGAAAGGGTTAACTGGTAACAGCTTATCCCTAGGTGGAATTTCCTCTTACTCTCTCCTGGCCAGCGGTATAGGAATGGAGATGAAGAGAGCAAAGAGTGGGGGAGGGAGCCCCGGGAGAAGATGTGAGCGACTGCCCTCACCTTCCCCTACGAATCTCAGCTGGAGGAGAGCACAGGGAAAGGCCCTGGTGTCTGGGGGCTGAGGGGGGTTCGAAATCTCCTATCGCTCAAGAGTGCCCACTACCTAGTTGTCTGAGTTTACCTGGAGGGCCAATATTAGCCTCGACCGAAGCTAAGCCCTGCTCGCGTAGCAGTAGGCAGCGTGACCAGGCGCCCCTCCAAGAGAGAGACCTGGTTCTCAGGTCGCGGTCCGGCCGCCGGGAAGCCAAAGCGAGCTCAGGGAGTCTCCAGGCTCTCAGGCAACTGTCCTTCCTAATCGCCCTCCCGTTCCTTACAATCCCTCTGGAGTTTCGGCTGTAGCTAAGCCGTGGCCGGGGGGACTCCGCGTTCTCGGAGAGCTGTGGGGTGCTGGACACTCAACGGTCACTTCCACAGATCCGGTCCCGCTTGAAGGAAGGAATACTGACCTCCGATGTCTTCTCAAAGTTGCAGGGTTCTTTTCTTCGCGCAAGAAAGAATTCAGGCGTGAGACAGAGAGCAGCGGGAGGCAAACCAGCAAGGTTTATTAGGAAGGAACATCTGTAAGGATGGATGGGCACCTCTCCAGACAGAGCCTGAGAGACTTGGGGGAGGAGGAAGGGGGAGGCTCGAGCGGAGAGGCGACACCCGACCAGGCCAGGCGGGCGGCCCAGCAAAGACGCAGAGAGCTGAGCGCGCAGTCCAGCTGAGGCTCAAAGTTAGTCCTTGCCCCATATTAACGACAAAAGGCAAGTAAACCATAACACAGAACACAATCACAAGACAAACAGAGACAGTGCACGCGACAAACGAACAGAACAAAACTGAAACAAAAACTTCAGATGGGGTTGGCCGCTCTATCAGCCTTTCCCGAGGGAGGAGGGAGACAAAGTCCTTCCCTTCCCCCCAATACACCGCTGGGGCGTCCCCCATGGCTGAAGCCAGGGGTCCCGGACATGTCTGTCCCTGCCTACTACTGGCTCCCCACTCTTTCGGTGCTCTATCGCCCGGACGCTCTATCGCCCGTACAAACAATAGAACACACAAAAATACACGGAACAGAAAAGACTTACCTCCGATTGGGAGATGGAGGGTGGATCTGGGGTTCCAAATCCCGGACGAGCCCCCAAGAAATGTAAGACCCCTTAAGCAGGTGTCCCACAAATTGACCGGACCCCAGAAACACAGACTCCACTCCAATCGATGCAAAAGGCAAGAGGAAGTTTATTTCATTTGCAAATGGGCCGTCTCAGCAGCACCCTCTAGTGTAGTGCAGAGAGAGCTGCCCCGAACATCAGCTTTACAGGGTTTTTAAAGCTTAAAACCACAACATTAGCATATTTAGTCGTGTTACAATTTTATTGGATATGTTAATGGTTACTGGGTAAGGGGCTAGGGAAGGGGGTAGTTCAGGCAGTTTCTTAAGCAAGCAGGGCGGGGGCGTGCAGAAAATACCTTGCATACTTTTGCCGTCTGCCGGGACCCACAGATAAGGGGCGGTTGGGTGCTTCCCATGCCTTTATCTGGCGCCGTTATCTCAAACTGCAGCTGCCTGTCCTTGACTTATGGTTTCGGCCCAATTTCCAGGAAATGTTTTACTAGAGTTCCCTAAGGGCGTGACCATTGTCAGGGTTGTTCACTTTTTAGTTTTTTTAGCAGGTAAATTTTCAGAAGTCCTTCAACTACAAAACATGATAAATAAGAATAATTTGAAAAGAAGCAAAGAAATCAAAGTGTCCTTAGCGATATTGGGCTTGATTTAGCCACAACTAAACCAGGTGATTCGGATTTCATGCACCATGATACAAAAGAAAAATTGGAAAAGAAGCAAAGAAATTAGAGTCCTTGGCAATACTGGGCTTGATTTAGGCACAAGTAAACTTGATGCTTGTGTTTGGATCCACTCCTCCCAGCTGACTGCCTGTGGAATTCTGATGGAATTAAACACAACATGCCAATCACACTCATTTATTATGGAATGAAAAACGGTCCCTTCTACATATGGGTTACATTTCCATTGCATCAGAATACAAAACGCAGAGAATTGAGAAGGCAAAAAATACTCAGACCCTGAAAAAGTTCAGGGAATTGCCTATAAAGAAACCAAAAATCGGTTGAGGCACCCAAAACAATGAAAGAAAGCTAAAATGGGAGCAAGCCAAAACCTGTGCTATGAATGAAAAAGACCATTCCTCCCATCCACTTTACTCAGTATTCTAGGCTCAGATTGAAAGGTAATATCAAATTCAATACAAACCATGATAAATAAGAAATATATGAAAATAACAAAGATCAAAGAGTCCTTAGTGATATTTAGCTTGATTGCGTCACAAGTAAACCAGGTTTTTCGGGTTTCATCCACCACTTCTAGCCCACTGAGTGTGGAATTCTGAATGAATTAACATGAAAATCACAGTCACACTCAATTTGGAGGGAATAAAATCTGTCCCTTCTACAATGGGTTACATTTCGCATTCCAAAAAGAAAACAAAACAAAACATTCACTTTGGTCATATTTCCTGTAGATTTCTAACCATAAAATTCCAATCTGTTGTGTTTCTTATATCCTAATGGATTCTCGGTCTACACTCTTGCTTTTATTGCAAAGGAATACAAAATGTAGGGAAGGAAGAAGGCAAAACAAACTCAGACGCAGAAAAAAATTGAGGAAATTGCTGATCAAGAGACCAAAAATGGGCTGAGGTACCCAAAACAATGACAGAAATCTGGAATGGGAGCCAACCAAAACCAGTGCCCTGATTGAAAAAGAACTTTCCTCAATGCCCTGAACTCTAGCAGAAGGTCACATCATAAATTCATTGCAACACTGATAAATAAGAAAAGTGTGAATAAAAAAAGCGAAGAATTCCAAGAGTCCATAACCATATTGGGTTTGATTTAGTCAAAGTAAACCAGATGTTTCTGGTTGGATCCATGCCTTCCAGACAACTGACTGTGGAATTCTAATTTAATTCACCAGAAACTCACAGGCACACTCCTTTGGGAGAAAATTCAACTGTGTGCTTTCTACAAAAGGGTTACATTTCTTTTTCCAAACCACAAAAACTCATCTTTGTCCTGTGGCCTGTAGATTATTTAGCATAACAAGCCAATTGGTTCTGTTTTTGAATGAGGGATACTCTGTCTAAACTCTTGTTTTATTGTATCAGAATCCAAAATGCAGGGAAGTAAGAAGGCAAAACAAACTCAGAGCCAGAAAAAATGGAGGAAATTGCCAATCAAGAACCCAAACATGGGCTGGGGCACCTAAAACAATGAAAGAAAACAAGAAGGGGAGCCAGCCAAAACTTGTGCCCTGATTGAAAGAGAAAATTCCTCCCATGCTCTGAACTCCATATTCCAGCCTGAAAACAATAGGGAACATCATGAAATTCACTACAAAACATGATAAATAAGAATAATTTGAAAAGAAGCTAACAAATCAAAGAGTCCTTAGCGATATTTGGCTTGATATAATCATATGTAAACAGGGTGTTTCTGGTTTCATCCACCCCTTCCAGCCTACAGGCTCTGGAATTCTGATTTAACTCACCAGATAATCGCAGTCACACTCATTTTGGAAGGAATGAAAATCTGTCCCTTCTACAAAAGTGTTACATTTCATTTTCCAAAACACAAAAACTCATCTTGGTCATGTTTCCTGTTGATTTCTAAGCATAAAATGCCTATTTCTTCTGTTTTTTATTTCAATAAGGATACTTTGTCTACACTCTTGTTGATATTAGGTCAGCATACAATATGCAGGGACAGATGAAGGTAAAACAAACTCAGATCCAGAAAAAGTTTAGCAAATTGCCGATAAAGAAACCAACATCAGCTGACACACCCAAAACAATGATAGAAAGCTAGAATTGGAGCCATCCAAAACCAGTGCCCTGATTGAAAAAGATCATTCTTCCTGTCCCCTGCACTCCATCATCCAGCCTCAAAACAAAAGGTAACATCATCCAATTCATTACAAACCATGATAAATAAGAAAACTGTCGAAAAAAACAAAGAAATCAAAGAATACCTTGCGACATTGGGCTTGAATTAGTTATGAGTAAACCAGATGTTTCTGGTTTTATCCACCCCTCCCCACCAACTGGCTTTGGAATTCTGATGGAATTAACCAGAAAATCGCAGTCACACTCATTTTGGAGTGTATTAAAATCTGTTCCTTCTAAAGTGTTGATACTTAACTGAAAAAAATGATCCCTTTTAAATATAAGAGTGGGAATAACAGAGGGAAGAGATGTACATATGCAGGCTAACTTGCCCCAAACAGTAGAGTTAGAAACATACCACGGGATTCCAATTCGATCTCATCAAGGTGGCATGTGCCAATGCCATCTCACTAGTCCAAGTGATCAATTTCTGTTCACAATGGATCATAATGATAGGACAAAAGTCAAAGAGATCACATAAACAAGACTAGTGTCTGAAAATACTAACCTATAAAATAAAAAAGGGAGAAAGTGATCCAACATGGAAAGTGGAATACACAGCACACTCATAGAATGGCAGATGTCCTAAATAACACTCTGGGCTCAGAATCAGCCCTTAAGGCATTTGGACCCAGCTGAGAAGCCCATGAGAGTATTTCAGGCATGGAAAGACAAGGCACTCTGGCAAAAAAATAAATAAAAATGACCAAAATGAAAGCTCTCCACGAGTGAGTCCCCAGTGGAAAGAGCAGGTCATCAAAGAAGGAGGTACCTTTCTCTGAAGGGAGGAGAGAACTTCCACTTTGACTATGACCTTGCCTAATATGATCAGAGTCAGTGAACCCAAAAGGCTTCCATAGCCTTGGCAACTCATGATGAGAGCCTAGGGAGATTACTGATGCCATAAACAAGAGTGTCAATATGTTGAGTCAACAACAGGAGTCACTGTGCACTTACTCCTCATGTAGGACCTCTGTCCTTATTGTGCTGTACATTGTGATTTAATGCTATAACTAGTACTCAAACAGTATTTTTCCCTTTGTGTTTCTATGTGGGTGCAAACTGTTGGAATCAACACTTAGTATATACTAAACTGATCTTCTGTATGTAAAGAGCATTGAAAATGAATCTTAAAGTGAATGGAAGAGGACAGAGAGTGGGAAAGGGGATGGTTGCTGGTGGGAGATAAGTTATGGGGGGGGGAGCCATTGTAATCCATAAGCTGTACTTTGGAAATTTGTATTCATTAAATAAATGTTAAAAAAAAACTGTCCCTTCTAAAATGGCTTAGATTTCATTTTCCAAGACACAAAAACTCCTCTTGGTCGTGTTGCCTGTAGATTTCTAAGCATAAAATGGCAATTTGTTCTACTTTTTGTACCATAATGGATACTCTCTCCAAACTTGTTTTTATTGCATCAGAATACAAAATGTAGTGAAGGATGAA
Source organism: Lepus europaeus (assembly GCF_033115175.1). Taxonomy (NCBI): domain Eukaryota; kingdom Metazoa; phylum Chordata; class Mammalia; order Lagomorpha; family Leporidae; genus Lepus; species Lepus europaeus. The sequence continues at coordinate 28,530,199 of NC_084829.1, forward strand.
GGCAAAACAAAATCATACCCAGAAAAGGTTTATGAAATTGCAGATAAGGAACCAAAAATCTGCTGAGGCACCCAAAACAATGAAAAAAGCTAGAATAGGAGAAGCCAAAACCTGTACTATGAATGAAAAATACCATTCCTCCTGTGTCCAGAACTCCATATTCCAGGCTCAAAACAAAAGGTAACATCATCCAATTCATTACAAACCATGGTAAATAAGAAACGTGTGAACAAATGCAAAGAAATCAAACAATCCTTGGTGATATTGGGCTTGATTTAGACACTAGTAAACTGGATGTTTCTGGTTTCATCCAATCCTGCCAGCTGACTGGCTATGGAATTCTGATGGAATTAACCAGAAAATCAAAGTCACACAGATTTTGGAGGGTATTAAAATCTGTCCTTTCTACAAATAGTTTACATTTCATTTTCCAAAACAGAAAAACTCATCTTGGTCATGCTGCCTGTAGATTTCTAAAGATAAAATGCCAATTTGTTGTGGTTTTTATATCATAATGGTTAATTTGTCTACACTCTTGTGGTTTTTTTTGGCATTAGAATACAAAAAGTACAGAAGGAAGAAGGCAAAACAAAATCAGACTCAGAGAAAATTTAGGAAATTGCCGATAAAGAAAATAACAATCAGCTGAACCACCATTACAAAAAAAGCGACAATTGAAGCAAGCCAAAACCTATGCCCTGATGGAAAATGACCATTCCTCCCATGCCCTGAACTCCATATTCTAGCCTCAAAACAAAAGGTAATATCATTAAATTTCTTACAAACCATGAGAAATAAGAAAAGTGGAAAAAAAAACAAAAAACAAAGAAATCAAAGAGTCCTTAGCCATATGGGGCTTGATTTAGTCACTAGTAAACCGGATGTTTCTGGTTTCATCCACCCCTCCCAGCCAACTGGCTGTGGAATTCTGATGGAATTAACAAGAAAACCCCAGTCTCACTCATTATTGAGTGAATTAAAACTATCCCTTGTCAAAATAGGTTACATTTCCTTTTCCTGAACACAAAAACTCATCTTGGTCATGTTGCCTGTAGATTTCTAAGCATAAAACATCAATTTATTGTGCTTTCCATATCATATTGGATACTCTGTCTAAACTCTTGATTTTTTGGCATTAGAATACAAAAAGTCCAGAAGGAAGAGGGCAAAACAAACTCAGACCCAGAAAATATTTAGGAATTTGCCAATAAAGAAACCAATAGTCTGCTGAGGCACCCAAAACAATGAAATAAAGCTGGAATGAGAGCCAGCCAAAACCTGTGCCCTGCTTGAAAAAGACCATACCTCCCATGCCCATCACTCCATATTCCAGGCTCAAAACAAAAGGTAACATCATCCAATTCATTACAAACCATGATAACTAAGAAAAGTGTGGAAAAAAAAACAAAGAAATCAAAGAGTCCTTAGTGATATTGGGCTTTTTTTAGTGACAAGTAATCAGGATGCTCTCTATTTCATCCACCACTCCCAGCCAACTGGCTGTGGAATTCTGATGGAAGTTACCCAAAAATCTCAGTCACACTCCTTTTGGAGGGTATTAAAATCTGTCCCTTCTACAAAAGGTTTACATTTCATTTTCCAAACCACAAAAACTTATCTTGCTTGCGTTGCCTGTAGATTTCTAAACATAAAAGGACAATTTGTTCTGTTTTTTATATTATAATGGATATTCTGCCTACACTCTTGTTTTTATTGTGTTAGAATACAATGTGCAGGGAAGGAAGAAGGGTAAACAAACTCAGACCCAGAAAAAATTTAGGTAATTGCCCATACTGAAACCAAAAATCTGCTGAGGTACCCAAACAATGAAAGAAAGCTAGAATTGGAGCAAGCCAACACCTGTGCCCTGCTTGAATATGACCACTCCCCCCATGCCCTGAACTCCAATTCCAGGCTCAAAACAAAAGGTAACATCATCCAATTCATTACAAACCACTATAAATAAGAAAAGTGTGAAAAAACCAAAGAAATCAAAGAGTCCTTAGCGATATTGGGTTTGATGTCGTCACAAGAAAACCGGATGTTTCCGGTTTCATCCACCCCTCCCAGCTGACTGGCTATGGAATTCTGATGGAATTAGCCAGAAAATCGCAGTCACACTCATGTTGGTGGATATTCAAATCTGTCCCTTCTCAAATGAGTTACGTTCAATTTTCCAAAACACAAAAAGTACTCTTGGTCATGTTGCCTGTAGATTTCTAAAAATAAAAAGCCAATTTGTTCTTTTTTTTATACCATAATGGATATGCTGCCTATACTCTTTTTTTATTGCATCAGAATACAAAATGTAGGGAAGGAAGAAGGCAAAAAAAACTGTGACGCAGAAGTAATTTAGGAAATTTCCCATAAAGAAACCAAAAATCAGCTGAGGCATCCAAAGCAATGAAAGAAATCTAGAATTAGAGCAAGCCACACCTATGCCCTAATTGAAAAAGACCATTCCTTCCATGCCCTGAACTCCATATTCCAGCCTCAAAACAAAAGGTATCATCATCAAATTCACTACAAACCATGAGAAATAAGAAATGTGGGCAAAAAATCAAAGAAATAAAAGATGCCTTAGCAATATTTGTCTTGAGTTAGTCACAAGTATTCCGGATGTTTCCAGTTTCATCCACCCCTCCCAGCCGACTGGCTGTGGAATTCTGATTGAATTGACCAGGAAATCACAGTCACAATCCTTTGGGTATGTATTAAAATCTTTCCCTTCTACAAATGGATTACATCTCATTTTCCAAAACACAAAAATTCATCTTGGAGGTGTTAGCTCTAGATTTCTAAGCATAAAACAGCAATTCAGCCTTTTTTCTTTTTATCATAATGGATACTGTGTCTACACTATTGATTTATTATGTCAGAATACAAAATGTCGGGAAGAAAGAAGGCAAAACAAACTCAGACCAAGAAAAAGTTTAGGAAATTGCCATTAAAGAAACCAACAATCGCCTGAGGCACCAAAACAATGAAACAAAGCGAGAATTAGAGGAAGCCCAAACCTTTGCCCTGATTGAAAAACAGCATTGCTCCAGTGGCCTGAACTCCACATTCCAAACTCAACACAAAAGGTAGCATCATAAAATTCATTATAAACCACGATAAATAAGAAAAATTAGAAAAAAAGCAAAGAAATCAAAGAGTCCTTAGCAATATTTGGCTTGATTTAGTCACAAGTAAACCAGATGTTTCCAGATTCATTCACCCCTCCCAGCAGACTCGCTGTGGAATTCTGAAGAACTTAACCAGAAAATCACATTCTCACTCCTACTGGAGGGAATGACAATCTGTCCCTTCTTCAAATGGTATACATTTCATTTTGCAAAACACAAACACTCATGTTGTTCGCATAGCCTGTAGAATTCTAAGCATAAAATCCCAATTTGTTATGTTTTTTTTTTAATATCATAATGGATACTCTGTCTAAACTGTTGTGTTTTTTGCATCAGGATAAAAAATATAGTGAAGGAAGAAGGCAAAACAAACTCAGACCCAGAAAAAATTCAGGAAGTTACTGATAAAGAAACAAAAAATTGGCTAAGGCGCCCAAAACTCTAAAAGAAAGCTAGATTTGGAAGAAGCCCAAACCAGTGCCCTAATTGAAAAACAGTATTCCTCCCATGCCCTGAATTCCATATTCCAGCCTCAAAACAAAAGGTAACATCATCTACTTCATTACAAACCATGATAAATAAGAAAGTGTGAAAAAAAAAAAAAAGAAATCCAAGAGTTCTTAGCAATATTGGGCTTGATTTAGTCACAAGTAAACTGGATGTTTCCAGCTCCATCCACCCCTCCCAGCCAACTGGCTGTGGAATTCTGATGGAATTAACCAGAAAATCGAATCACACTCTTTTTGGACGGTGTTAAAATCTGTCCCTTCTGACACGCTCAATTGGACTTGCTCCAAATGGTGGAGTTAGAAATGTGCCACGGGGCCGGTGCCGCGGCTCACTAGGCTAATCCTCCGCCTTGCGGCGCCAGCACACCGGGTTCTAGTCCCGGTCGGGGCACTGATCCTGTCCCGGTTGCCCCTCTTCCAGGCCAGCTCTCTGCTGTGGCTAGGGAGTGCAGTGGAGGATGGCCCAAGTCCTTGGGCCCTGCACCCCATGGGAGACCAGGAGAAGCACCTGGCTCCTGCCATCAGAACAGCGCGGTGCGCTGGCCGCAGCGCGCTACCGCGGCGGCCATTGGAGGGTGAACCAACAGCAAAAGGAAGACGTTTCTCTCTGTCTCTCTCTCTCACTATCCACTCTGCCTGTCAAAAAAAAAAAAAAAGAAATGTGCCACGGGATTCCAATACAATCCCATCAAGGTGGCATGTAGCAATGCCATCTCACTAGTTCAAGTGACCAATTTCAGTTCACAATTGATCACACTGATAGGTCTAAGAGTCAAAGGGATCAAACAAACAAGACTAGGGTCTGCTAATCCTAAGTGAGAGAATGAAAAAGGGAGAGAAAGATCCATCATGGGAAGCGGATACACAGCAGACTCACAGAATGGCAGATGTCCTAAATAGCACTCTGGCCTCAGAATAAGCCCTTAAGGCATTCGGATCTAGCTGAAGAGCCTATGAGAGTATTGTAGGCATGGAAAGCCAAGACACCATGGGGGAAAAAAAAAAAGACCTAAATGAAAGATCTCTGCGAGTGAGATCTCAGTGGAAAAAATGGGGCCATCAAAGATGGAGGTACCTTTTGTCTGAAGGGAGGAGAGAACTTCAACTTTGACTATGACCCTATCAGGAAAAGATCAAAGTTGGCGAACCCTAAAGGCTTCCATAGCCTTGGCAACTCATGACTAGAGCCTAGGGAGATTACTGACGCCATAAATTAGAGTGTCAAATTGGTAAGTCGTCATCAGGAGTCACTGTGTACTTACATCTCATGTGGGAATCTGTCCTTAATGTGTTGTATAATGTGAAGTGATGCTATAACTAGTACTAAAACAGTATTTATACATTTCTGTGTGGGTGCAAACTGATGAAATCTTTACTTAGTATTTTCAGAATCGATCTTCTCTATATAAAGATAATTGAAAATGAAAAAAATATACTTGGTTTTAAATTGGAAATTGCATAGCAAACTAATCAATTTTTTAAAAATACCATTTAGGATCTCTGTCCTTAATGTGCTGTACACTGTTATTTAATGCTATAACAAGTACTCCAACAGTATTTCCAACTGTATATCCAATAGTATATCCAACTTTGTGTTGCTATGTGAGGGCAATCTGTTGAAATCTTTACTTAATATATACTAAACTGATCTTCTGTATATAAAGAGAATTGAAAATGAATCTTGATGTGAATGGAAGGGGAGAGGGAGCAGGAAATGGGAGAGTTGTTGTGGGAGGGAATTTTTATGGGGGGGCAAAGCCATTGTAATCCATAAGCTGTACTTTGGAAATATATATTCATTAAATAAAAGTTTAAAAAATTAAAAATAAAACAAAAAAAAATAAAAAAGAGAAAAAAAAAATCTTTCCCTTCTACTAAAGGGTTACATTTCATTTTCCAAAACACAAAAACTAGGCCAGCGCCATGGCTCAATACCCTAATCCCCCACCTTGCAGCACTGGCACACTGGGTTCTATTCCCAGTTGGGGTGCCAGATTCTGTCCCGGTTGCCACTCTTCCAGGCCAGCTCTCTGCTGTGGCCCGGGAGTGCAGTGGAGGATGGCCCAAGTGCTTGGGCTCTGCACCCCATAGGAGACCAGGATAATACCTGTCTCCTGCCTTCAGATCAGTGCAGTGTACTGGCCACAGCAGCCACTGGAGGGTGAACTAATGGGAAAAGGAAGACCTTTCTCTCTGTCTCTCTATCTCACTGTCCACTCTGCCTTTAAAAAAAAAAACTAGGCCATGTTTCCTGTAGATTTCTAAGCATAAAACGCCAATTTATTGCATTTTTTATGTCATAATGGATACTCTGTCCAAACACTTGCTTTTCCTGCATCAGAATACAAAATGCAAGGAATGGAGAAGGCAAAACAAACTCAGATCCAGAAAAAATTTAGGAAATTGATGATAAAGTAACCAAAAATTGGCTGAGGCACCAAAAACAATGAAAGAAAGTTAGAATTGGAGCAAGCCAAATCCTGTGCCTGGATTGAACAAGACCATTCCTCCTGTGCCCTGAACTACATATTGCAGACTCAAAAACAAGGCAACATCATACAATTCATTTTGAACTATGACAAATACGAAAAATGTGAAAAAATCTAAAGAAATCAAAGAGTCCTTAGCTATATTGGGCTTGATTTGGTCACAAGTAAACCAGATAATTCTGGTTTCATCCACCCCTCCCATTTGACAGTCTGTGGAATTCTGATGGATTTAACAAGAAAATCGCAGTCACACTCATTTTGGAGGGTATTAAAATCTGTCCCTTCTACAAATGGGTTACATTTCATTTTGCAAAACACAAAACTTCATCTTGGTCGTTTTGCCTCCTGATTTTTAAGCATAAATTGCCAATTTGTTGGGTTTTTCATGTCATAATGGATACTTTGTCCAAACTGTTGTTTTTCCTGCATGAGAATACAAAATGCAGGGAAGGGAGAAGGCAAAACAAACTCAGACCCATAGAAAATTTTAGAAATTCCTGATAATTAACCAAAAATCGGCTGAGGCACCCAAAACAATGAAAGTTAGAAGTGATGGAATTAGCAAAAAAAATCGCAGTCACACTTGTTTGCGAAAAAATTCAAATGTGTCCTTTCTATAAATGGGTTACATTTCATTTTCCAAAACACAAAAACTCATCTTGGTCGTGGTCCTTGTATATTTCTAAGCATAAAACACCAATTTGTTCTCCTATTATACCATAATGGATACTCTGTCTACACTGTTGTTTTTATATATACAGGGAAGGAAGAAGGCAAAACAAACTCAGACCCACAGAAAATTTAGGAAATTGCCAATAAAGAAACCAAAAAATTGGCTGAGGCACCCAAAAGAAAGCTAGAAATGGAGTAAGCCAATACCTGTGCCCTGTTTGAAAAAGACCATTCCTCCTATTCCCAGAACTCTATGTTCCAGCCTCAAAACAAAGGTAACATCATAGAATTCATTCCAAACCATGATGAATGAGAAAAGAGTGAGAAAAAAAGAAAGGAATGAAAGAGTTGTTAGCTATATTGGGCTTTATTTAGTCACAAGTAAACCGGATGTTTCCTTTTTCATCCATGCTTCTCAGCAGCCTGGCTGTGAAATTCTGATGGAATTAACCAGAAAATCACGGTAACACTCATTATAGAGGGTATTAAAATCTGTCCCTCCTACAAATGGGTTACATTTCTATTTTCAAAACAGAAAAACTCATCTTGCTCTTGTTGCCCTTAGATTTCTAAGCATAAAATGTAAATTTGTTCTGTTTTTTATATAATACTAGATACTCTGTCTGCACCCATGTTTTCATTGAAACAGAATACAAAATGTAGGGAAAGAAGAAAGCAAAACAAAGGCAGACCCAGAAAAAATTTAGGAAATTGCCAATAAAAAAACCCAAAATCGTCTGAGGCATCTAAAACAATGAAAGAAAGCTATAATTGGAGCAAGCCAAAATCTGTGTCCTGAATGAAAAAGAGCATTCCTCCCGTGCATTGAACTCCATATTCCAGCCTCAACACAAAAGCTAACATCATGCAATTCATTCCAAACCATGAAAAACTAGAAAAGTGTTCAAAAATGCAAGGAAATCAAAGAGTCCTTAGGGATATTGGGCTTACTTTAGTCACAAGGAAACTGGATGTTTCCAGTTTCATCCACCCCTCCCAGCTGACTGGCAGTGGAATTCTGAAGGAATTAACCAAAAAATTGCAGTCACATTCATTTTGGAGGGTATTAAAATCTATCCCTTGTACATATGGGTTACATTTCATTTTCCAAAACATAGTAACTTATCTTGGTCCTGTTGCCTGTAGATTTCTAAGCATACAATGCCAATTTCCTCTGTTTTTTTTAATACAATTATGGATACTCTGTCTATACAAAATAATACCATATCTCCCATGCCCTGAACTCCATATTCCAGCCTGGAAAAAAATGCAACATCATACAAGTCATTACAAACTATGACAAATAAGATAAGTGTGCAAAAGCCCAAAGAAATCAAAGAGTCCTTAGTGATATTGGGCTTCATAGAGTCACAAGGAAACCGGTTGTTTCTGGTTTCATCCACCCCTCTCAGCTGACTGGCTTTGGAATTCTGATGGAATTAAACAGAAAATCACAGTAACACTCATTTTGGAGGGTAGTAAATTCTGTCACTTCTACAAATGTGTTACATTTCATTTTTCAAAACACAAAGACTCATCTTGGTCAGGTTGCCTGTAGATTTCTAAGCCTAAATTCCCAATTTGTTCTGTTTTTTATATCATAATGGATACTCTGTCTACACTGTTGTTTTTCTTGCATTAGAATGCACAATGTAGGAAAGGAAAAAGGCAAAACAAATGCTGATCCAAAAAAATTTATGAAATTGATGATAAAAAAACCAAAATTTCTGAGGCACCCAAAACAATGAAAGAAACGTAGAATTGGAGCAAGCCAAAACTTATGCCCTGATTGAAAAAGACCATTCCTCCCGAGCCCTGAACTCAATATTCCAGTCGCAAAAGAATGGTAACTTCATACCATTCATTAAAAAACATGATAACTAGAAAAGTGTGAAAAAATACAAAAAAATTAAAGATTCTTTTCAATATTCGGTTACAAACCAAGATAAACAAGAAAAGTGTGAAAACAAAGAAATCAAAGAGTCCTTAGCAATATTGGGCTGGATTTGGACACAAGTAAACCGGAAGTTTCCAGTTTCATCCACCCACCCAGCCGACTGGCTGTGGAATTTTGATGGAATTAACCAGAAAATCGCAGTCACTCCTTTTGGAGGATAGTGAAATCTGTTGCTTCTACAAATGGGTTACATTTCAATTCCTAAGACACAAAAAAATCATCTTGGTCATGTTGCCTGTAGATTTCTAAGCATAAAAAGCCATTTTGTTCTGCTTTTTAATGTCATAATGCATACCATTCTCTGAAAGAAGGAGAGAACTTCCACTTTGACTATGAACCTGTCGAAATAAGATTGAAGTCAGTGAACTCAAAAGGCTTCCATAGCCTTGACAACTCATGACTAGAGCCTCAGGAGATTACTGACACAATAAACAAGAGTGTCAAATTGTTAAGTCAACAACAGGAGTCACTGTGTACTTACTTCTCATGCGGAATCTGCCCTTAATGTGTTGTCCAATGTGAAGTAATGCTATAACTAATACTGAAAGAGTATTTTACATTCGTGTTTCTGTGTGGATGCAAACTGATGAAATCTTTACTTAATATATACTAAGTCAACTAGACTCACATCTGACTTCTCATCAGAAACCCTACAAGCTAGAAGGGAATGGCCAGACATAGCCCAGGTACTAAGAGAGAAAAATTGTCACCCCAGAATATTATATCCTGCAAAGCTCTCATTTGTGAATGAAGGTGAAATAAAAACTTTTCATAGCAAACAGAAATTGAAAGAATTTGTTGCCACTCATCCTGCGCTGCAAAAGATGCTTAAAGATGTGTTACACATAGAAACACAGAAACATGGTCATCAATAGGAAAGAAGGTAAAGGAAGGAAACCTCACAGCAAAAGATCACAGGAAGCTCAAATTCCCTTTGACATAGAATTAAAATCTGATTCTCTGTTAAAGCAATGTGTTAAAGTAATCTATTATGTTCTCTTGATGTCTGTTAAATTCTAATTGTTCAAAAACAGCTGAATTTTTATTAAGAGCTCTGGGTTATTTAAATATGTGCTTATTTTCAAAGTTTGAATAATCACCTTGTAACAATGATCAAATGTGGTCTATGTTATGTCATGATTTAAGGAATCTTATTTCAACCAGGTATTTTGGATTTTGAGCATTTTTGGCATTCTTGACAGGCATGCAAAATATAAAAGTTTCAAACAATCTGGTCTCTAAAATTTCCAGTAAATCTTGGACTTTGGTTTTTCCAGTTTGGGTCCAACTGAAAAAAATAAAAGGACCTATGTCTCTCATCTTATAGAGACACCAACTAATCAGGCTATTTGGATTATATTAGAAGTACTGTCAAGATATGACATGGTACAAAATTTTAAGTTTCTATAATGGAAAATGCTGTTAATACAAATGTTTTGAATTAAAAAGTCTAATGATCTTGTGTTACTAGACATGATAGTTATCTTAATGAGAAAGCCCCAGAGGCCTAACGGGTTAAATTCTTGTAAAATCCTACAGGTGCTTTCAAAAATGCTGTGAAGAATGCAAGTGCCTCTTGTTGGTTGATGACTTTATAATTTTAAACATGACAACTTAAAGTCTTTTGTCACCCACAGTTATATATGATTTGCTGCTCATAAAACTACAACAACAACCAGCGTTGTTGGTTCTGTGTTTAGCTGTCCCCCTATAGGTTGCTATGGACTTTTTCCAGCCACCTCTATTGTATTCAGTACTTTGGGATGGCTCTGTAAACAGATGAAGCCAATAATGTATTAACAGTACCAACTGAGAGAAAGTATGGTTAACTGAGGTTACTAAAAACAAAAAGCAATTCAAATCAATTGGCAATCTACAAAAAGAGTTAAAGATTTTAAAAGCTATTATTAAAATTGCTATATTGGTCTATTATGTTATGTTATATGTGTGTACATATTGTATGTCCACATGGGAAAATTTTATTAAGAATTTTATTTTAATTGGCTTATAGATAAGATTGTCCATAAATTTAAGCTGCTAAAATTAATCAAAGATACATTTTAATTCGTGTGACCTGAATCTCTGTATCATATGTTTTATACTTGTTGGTAGAAAGAAACTAAAAACATTTTATATGTTTGTGCTTAAGTTTACTGGTTAAACAAACTACACCATGTTAGATACTTAAGAGGTGTTTTCAAATACATGATTCTTAAATTTTATAAAAGGCATTGGACCATCTGGTAAATGTTTTCTTAAGTTGTTATCTGATGGTTGAAACTGTTTGCTAAGTATTCATGTGATATTGCTATTGTCAGCAAGCGATCTAGGACTTGCTCCCTCATTTCTCTATTCTAAGTCCAACTTGTTCTTTCATTTCTCTATCTCTTCAAGGTAGTAACTAATTCTATTATGAAGGAATCTGTAGGATGCACAATTTAATCTTTAGACCTTATAAAAGAGATGGCTAACATTTTTCTGTAATAGCATAGCCAAAATAAGAGCTTAAATTATAATCTCATAGCTAGATTTACTTCACCATCAGCGAAGTAAACAGTAAGTAGAAAAAACCTCCCTTTCAGACCAAAGGGAAAGAAAGTTTTAAAGTGAGAATATAATTTTCCTCATGGGCATTGTCTACCTTAGAAAAACTACTACAGAACATGCCTGTGACTATGGACTTGTAGTTCAGGCCACCGAAGATTAGAGATGGGACACGGGCACTCCCTTGACTTGCATCCTCTGGTCTGCTTTAACACAAACCAGGAGGAAAAGAAAGCTAGGCATCAGAAGCAATGGGTGGCAGGCCTATTAATGGTTGATGTGTACAGTGATCTGCCCTCAAGGAGACCCAACAGGCCAGTCCACTGCAGTGGCTTTCAATGTGGTAAGCCTGGGCTTCAGCAGAAATCAACTTGTGAAGAGCCCTGGCAGCTCTGCCAAGAGTTGGATCACTGGAAATGGACCTGCCCTGGAGTCAAAGGACTTCAGGTCAGAGCCACAGATCTTATTGGCTCTAAGCTGAAAAGCCCTTCACTCAGCCCAACTTCCAAAGTGACCATTGCAGCTGAGGGGATAGCCAAGCAGGGTCAGCAACATTGCAGGCAGAACTGTAAATTTCTTGTTAGAGATGCCACCTGCCTTTACCTGGCCAGCTCTCCTCCCAGGCAAGCTAAGTAATGAAAATCAACAGGGTGCCTTCCCCCAGGTGGTTTACACCTACCTTAGGATGTACTTCATGTGAAGAGATATATAGGTCTGGGCCTCTTAACTTACAAGGCCTAAACATCACCAGATTATTACCAGGCCCCTTCTATCAGGTTCTATTTGCCTCTCAATCAGAAAACTTAATTGTAGCTTAGACAGCACCTTTCTTAGCTCCTCTAAAAATGACTCTGTCCTTTGTTCTAGACCCTGTCTAGTGCACTTGGGCCTCATTCCTTTGTAATCATAACCTCTACTCTACCACCAATGGCTCTACTCCAAACCTGTGTGTACTGATGGTCCTCTTCCCCACTTAATGCTGTATAATTGTTCAGACCTGGTTAACGCCACTCTTAGGATCATTGGTAACTATCCTCATCCTGTCTTTTATGACCTTGTCTATATATTATCAGAGTTAGCGAACTGGGAAGGCTTCCATAGCCTTGGCAACTCATGACGAGAGCCTAGGGTGGTTACTGGCACCATAAATTAGAGTGTCAATTTGTTGGGTCAACAACAGGAGTCACCGTGCACTTTCTCCTCATTTGGGATCTCTGTCCTTAATGTGCTGTACATTGTGATTTAATGCTATAACTAGTACTCAAAAAGTATGTTTCACTTTGTGTTTCTATGTGGGTGAAACTGTGAAATCTTTACTTAATATATACTAAATTGATCTTCTATATATAAAGAGAATTGAAAATGAATCTTGATATGAATGGAAAGGGAGCGGGAGTGGGATAGAGGAGGGTTGCGGGTGGGAGGGAAGTTATGGGAGGGGGAAGCCATTGTAATCCATAAGCTGTACATTGTAAATTTATATTCATTAAATAAAAGTTTTTAAAAAAAATAAAATAGATCTTGATGTGAATAGAATGGGAGAGGGAGCGCAAGATGTGAGGGGTGCAAGTGGGAGGGAAATTATGGGGTGGAAGCCATTTTAATCCATAAACTGTACTTTTGAAATTTATATTTACTAAATAAAAGTTAAAAAAAAGAAAAAGACCATTCCTCCTATGCCCTGAACTTCATATTCCAGCCTCCAAACAAAAGGTTAAATCGTACAATTCATTACAAACCATGATAAATAAGAAAAGTGTGAAAAAAAATCAAAGAAACTGGATGTTTCCAGTTTACAGTTTCATCGACCCCTCCCAGGCAACTGGCTTGGAATTTTGATACCAATAACCAGATAATCGCAGTCACTCTCGATTTGGAGGGAATGAAAATCTGTCCCTTCTACAAACTGGTATCATTTCATTTTCTAAACCACAAAAACTCATATTGGTCATGTTTCCTGTAGATTTCTAAGCATGAAAATCGGCTAAGGCACCAAAAGCAATGAAAACAACCTAGAGTTGGAGCAAGCCAAAACCTGTGCCCTGATTTAAAAAGAGCATTCATTCTGTGCCCTGAACTCCATATTCCAGCCTCCACACAAAAGGTAACATCATACAATTTATTACAAACCATGATGAAGAAGAAAAGTGTGAAAAAAAACTAAAGAAATCCAAGGGTCCTTAGGGATACTTGGCTTGATTTAGTCACAAGTAAACCCAATGATTCTGGTTTCATAGACCGCCCAGCCGACTGGCTGTGGAATTCTGATAGAATTAACCAGAAAATTGCAGTCCCACTCATTTTGGAGGGTATTAAAATCTGCCCTCACAAATGGGTTACATTTCATTTTCCAAAACACAAAAACTCACCTTGGTGATGTTTCCTGTGGATTTCTAAGCACAAAATCCCAATTTGTTCTTTTTTTTATACCATAATGGAAACTCTGTCTACACTGTAGATTTTATTGTGTCAGAATACAATATGCAGGTAAGGAAGAAGGGAAAACAAACTCTGACCACGAGAAAATTTAGGAAATTTCCGATAAAGAAAGCAAAAATCGGCTGAGGCACCAAAAACAATGAAAGAAAGCTAGAATTGGAGCAAGCTAAAACCTGTGCACTCATTGAAAAAGACCAATCCACCCCTGACCTGAACTCCATATTCCAGCCTCAAAACAAAAGGTAATATCAAATTCATTATAAAGCATGAAAAATAAGAAAAGTGTGAAAAAAAAAAACCAAAGAAATCAGAGTCCTTGATTTAGTCACAAGTAAACAAGATGTTTCTGGTTTCACCCAACCCTCCCTTCCATCTGGCTGTAATTCTGACGCAATTAACCAGATAATCACAGTCATGCTCATTTTGGAGGGAATGAAAAACTGTCCCTTCTACAAATGGGTAACATTTCATTTTCCAAACCACAAAAACTCATCTTGGTCATGTTGTCTGTAGATTTCTAAGCATAAAATGCCAGTTTGTTGTTTTTTTTATATCATAATGGATTCTCTGTGTACACTCTTGTTTATTTGGTGTCAAAACACAAAATGCAGGGAAGAAAGAAGGCAAAAGAAATTCGTAATCAGAAAAAATTTAGGAACTTGCTGATAAAGAAATAAAAAATGGCTGAGGCACCCAAAACATTGAAAGAAAGCTAGAATTGGAGCAAGACAACACCTGTGTCATGATTGAAAAAGACCATTCCTTCTGTGCCCTGAACTTCTATTCCAGCCTCAAATCAAAAGGTAGCATCATCCAATTCATTAAAAACCATGATAAATAAGAAAAGTGTGAAGAAAATGAAAGAACTCAAAGAGTCCTTTGCGATATTGGGCTTGATTTAGTCACAAGGAAACCATATATTTCCAGTTTCATCTACCACTCCCAGCCGACTGGCTGTGGAATTCTGTTGCAATTAACCAGAAAATCACATTCACACTCATTTAGGAAGGTATAAAAATCTGTCCCTTCTACAAATGGGCTGCATTTCATTTCCCAAAACACAAAAACATCTTGTTCCTGTTGCCTGTAGATTTCTAAGCATAAAATGCCAATTTGTGTTGTTTTTTATGTCATAATGGATATTCAGCACACACTCATGTTTTTATTGCTTCAGAATATAAAAAAGCAGGGAAGGAAGAAGGCAAAATAAACTCTGACACACAGAAAATTTAGGAAATTTCCGATATAGAAACAAAAAATCGTCTGAGGCACCCAAAACAATGAAAGAAAGCTAGAATGGGAGCAAGCCAAAACCTGTGCTCTGAATGAAAAAGACCATTCCTCCCATCCCCTGAACTCCATATTCCAGCCTCAAAACAAAAGGTAAACTCATCAAATTCAATACATACCATGATAAATAAGAAATATATGAAAATAACAAAGAACAAAGAGTCCTTAGTGATACTTAGCTTCATTTAGTCACAAGTAAACCAGGTTTTTCGGGTTTCATCCACCTCTCCTAGCCAACTGAGTGTGGAATTCTGACTGAATTAACCAGAAAATTGCAGTCACACTTGGTTTGGTGGGAATAAAAATCTGTCCCTTCTACAAATGGGTTACGTTTCAAATTCCAAAACAAAACAAAACATTCATTTTGGTAGGGGTTCCTGTAGATTTCTAAGCATCAAATTCCAATCTGTTGTGTTTCTTATATCCTAATGGATCCTCTGTCTACACTCTTGTTTTTATTGCAAAGGAATACAAAATGTAGGGAAGGAAGAAGGCAAAACAAACTCAGACTCAGAAAAAATTGAGGCAATGCCGATCATGAGACCAAAATGGGCTGAGGCACCCAATACAATGACAGAAATCCAGAATTGCAATAAGCCAAAACCTGTGCCCTGATTGAAAAAGAACTTTCCTCCCTGCCCTGAACTCCTTATTCCACCCTCCAGCAGAAGTTCACACCATAAAATTCATTACAACACTTGAGAAATAAGAAAAGTGTGGAAAAAAAAGAAACAAAACAAAGAAATCTAAGACTACTTAACAATATTTGGCTTGATTTAGTCAAAGTAAACCGGATGTTTCTGGTTGGATCCACCCCTCCCAGCCAACTGGCTCTGCAATTCTGATTGAATTAACCAGAAAATCCCAGGAACACTCGATTGGGAGACAATTCAACTGTGTCCTTTCTACAAAAGGCTTACATTTCTTTTTCCAAACACAAAAACTCATCTTTGTCGTGTTGTCTATAGATTTCTAAGCATAAAATCCCAATCTGTTCTGTTTTTTTATATCACATTGGATACTCTGTCTAAGCTGTTGCTTTTAAGCATCAGAATACATAATGCAGGGAAGGAAGAAGGTAAAAAAAACTCAGACCAAGAAAAAGTTTCGGAAATTGCTGATAAAGAAACCAACAATCGGCTGAGGCACCAAAACAAGGAAAGAAAGGTAGAGTTGGAGCAAGTCAAAAGATGTGCCCTGATTGAAAGTGACCATTCCTCCCATGTCCGGCACTCCATATTCCAGCCTCAAAAGAAAAGGTAACATCATCCAATTCATTACAAACCATGATAAATAAGAAAAGTGTGAGAAAAAAAAACAAAGAAATCAAAGAGTGCTTCATGATATTGGGTTTTTTTAGTCACAAGTAAACAGGATGCTCCCTGTTTCATCCACCCCTTCCAGCCAACTGGCTGTGGAATTCTGATGGAATTACCAAGAAAATCATTGTCACACTCTATTTGGAGTTTATTCAAATCTGTCCCTTCTACAAATGCATTACATTTCATTTTCCAAAACAAAAAAACTCATCTTGGTCACGTTGCCTGAGGATTTCTAAGCATAAAATGCCAATTTGTTGTTGTTTTTTTTTTAAATATGATAATGGGTACTCTGTCTAAACTGTTGTTTTTGTTCATCAGAATACAAAATGCAGGGAAGGAAGAAGGTAAAACAAACTTAGACCAAGAAAAAATTAGGAAATTACTGTAAAAGAAACAACAGTCAGTTGAGGCAACCAAAAGAATGAAAGAAAGCTAGAATTAGAGCAAGCCAAAATCTGTGCCCTGATGGAAAAAGACATGCCTCCCATGCCCGGCACTCCATATTCCAGCCTGAAAACAAAAGTTAACATCGTCCAGTTCATTACAAACCATGATAAATAAGAAGAGCATGAAAAAAACCAAAGAATCAAAGAGTGCTAAGTGATATAGGGTTTTTTTAATCACAAGTAAACTGGATGCTCCCCGTTTCATCCACGCGTCCCAGCCAACTGGCTGTGGAATTCTGATGGATTGAACCAGAAAATTGCTGTCACACTCTTTTAGGAGGGTATTAAAATCTGTCCTTTCTACAAATAGTTTACATTTCATTTTGAAAAACAGAAAAACAAAACCTGAACCCCGATTGAAAAGAGCATTGCTCCTGTGCCCTGAACTCCATATTCCAGCCTCAAAAAAAGGTAACATCATCCAATTCATTACAAAACATGATATTTATCAAAAGTGTGAAAAAAACCAAAGGAATCAAAGAATACTTAGCAATATTGGGCTTGATTTAGTCACAAGTACGCTGGAGGTTTCTAGGTTCATCCACCCCTCCCAGCCAACTGGCTGTGGAATTCTGATGGAATCAACCAGATAATCGCAGTCACACAGGTTTTGGAGGGTATTAAAATCTATCCCTTCTACAAAGAGTTTACATTTCATTTTGAAAAACACAAAAACTCATCTTGGTCATGTAGCCTGTAGATTTCTAAGCATAAAATCCATTTATTTATATCATATTGGATAGTCCTTCTAAACTGTTTTTTTTTATTGCATCAGAATACAAAATGCAGGGAATGGAGAAGACAAAACAAACTCAGAGTAAAAAACTGTTTATGAAATTGGCAATAAAGAAACCAACAATCGTCTGAGGCACCAAAACAATGAAAGAAAGCTAGAATTGGAACAAGCCAAAACCTGTACCCTGATTAAAAAAGACAATACCTCTTGTGCCCTGAACTCCATATTGCAGGCTCAAAAGAAAAGGTAACATCATCCAATTCATTACAAACCATGCTAAATAAGACAAGTGTGAAAAAAAAAACAAAGAAATAAAAGAGTCCTTAGTGATATTGGGCTTGATTTAGTCACAAGTAAATCAGATATTTCTGGATTCATCCACTTCTCCCAGCCAACTGGCAGTGGAATTCTGATGCAATTAACCAGAAACTCTCAAGCACACTCGTTGTTGAGGGAATTAAAACTGTGCCTTGTAAAAATGGGCTACATTTCATTTTGAAACACACAAAAAAAAAAACCATCTTGGTCATGTTGCCTGTAGATTTCTCAGCATAAAATCCCAATTTGTTGCGTTATTTCTATCAGGTTTTGTTTTTCTGTTTTTCAAAATGAAATGTAAACTATTTGTCTAAACTCGTGTTTTTATGCTGTCAGAATACAAAATGCAGGGAAGGAAGAAGGCAAACCAAACTCAGACCCAGAAACAATTGAGGAAACTGCCGATCAAGAATCTGATTGAATTAACCAGAAAATCACAGGCACACTTGTTTGGGAGAAAGTTCAACTGTGTCCTTTCTACAAAAGGGTTCCATTTCTTTTTCTTTTTTTTTTAACTTTTATTTAACGAATATAAATTTCCAAAGTACAGCTTATGGGTTACGATGGCTTCCCCCCTCCCGTAACTTCCCTCCCGCCCGCAACCCTCCCCTCTCCCGCTCCCTCTCCCCTTCCATTCATGTAAGGATTCATTTTCAATTCTCTTTGTACACAGAAGATCAGCTTAGTATATATTAGGTAAAGTTTTCAACATTTTGCCCATATAGCAATACAAAGTGAAAAAAAACTACCATTGGATTACTAATTATAGCATCAAATAACAATGTACAGCACATTAAAGACAGAGAACCCACATGATTTTTTTTTTCAAATTAATTAACTTTCTATGCCATTTCCCCTTCAATACCAGGTTGTTATTTTTTTTTTCATTTCCAATTCTCTTTATATACAGAAGATCACTTCAGTATATCATTAGTAAAGAGCTCATCAGTTTGTGCTCACACAGAAACGCAAAGTATAAGGATAAAGTATTACATTCTATATCTAGAGTCAGGACCTAAGCTGATCAGGTCATTGTTTCTTATAGTGTCCATTTCATTTCAGCAGGTTTCCCCATTGGTGCTCAGTTAGTTGTCGCCGATCAAGGAAAACAAATGATATTTGTCTCTTTGGGACTGGCTTAATTCACTCAGCATGATGTTTTCCAGATCCCTCCATCTTGTTTCAAATGACTGGGTTTCATTGTTCCTTACTGCTGTATAGTATTCTATGGAGTACATGTCCCATAATTTCTTTATCCAGTCTACTGTTGATGGGCATTTGGGTTGGTTCCAGGTCTTAGCTATTGTGAATTGAGCTGCAATAAACATTAATGTGCAGATGGCTTTTTTATTTGCCAAATTAATTTCCTTTGGGTAAATTCCAAGGAGTGGGATGGCTGGGTTGTATGGTAGGGTTATGTTCAGGTTTCTGAGGAATCTCCAGACTGACTTCCATAGTGGCTTAACCAGTTTGCATTCCCACCAACAGTGGGTTAGTGTCCCTTTTTCCCCACATCCTCTCCAGCATCTATTGTTGGTAGATTTCTGGATGTGAGCCATTCTCACCGGGGTGAGGTGAAACCTCATTGTGGTTTTGATTTGCATTTCTCTGATTGCTAGTGATCTTGAACATTTTTTCATGTGTCTGTTGGCCATTTGGATTTCTTCTTTTGAAAAGTGTCTATTGAGGTCCTTGGCCCATCTCTTCAGTGGGTTGTTTCTTCTGTTGTTGTGGATTTTCTTGATTTCTTTGTAGATTCTGGTTATCAACCCTTTATCTGTAGTATAGTTTGCAAATATTTTCTCCCATTCTGTCGGTTGCCTCTTCACTTTCCTGACTGTTTCTTTCGAAGTACAGAAACTTCTCAATTTGATGCAATCCCAAATGTTAATTTTGGTTTTGACTGCCTGTGCTCTTGGGGTCTTTTCCAAAAAGTCTTTGCCTGTACCTATATCTTGCAGGGTTTCTCCAATGCTCTCTAATAATTTGATGGTTTCGGGCCGTAGATTTAAGTCTTTAATCCACGTTGAGTGAATTTTTGTGTAAGGTGAAAGGTATGGGTCTTGCTTCAAGCTTCTGCATATGGAAATCCAGTTTTCCCAGCACCATTTATTGAATAGGCTGTCCTTATTCCAGGGATTAGTTTTGGGTCTTTGATCAAATATAAGTTGGCTGTAGATGTTTGGATTGATTTCTGGTGTTTCTATTCTGTTCCATTGGTCTATCCATCTGTTTCTGTACCAGTACCATGCTGTTTTGATAATAACTGCCCTGTAGTATGCCCTGAAATCTGGGATTGTGATGCCTCCAGCTTTGTTTTTGTTGTACAAGATTGCTTTGGCTATTCGAGGTCTTCTGTGTCTCCATATGAATTTCAGTATCATTTTTTCCAGATCTGAGAAGAATGTCTTCGGTATCTTGATTGGTATTGCATTGAATGTATAAATTGCTTTTGGGAGAATAGACATTTTGATGATATTGATTCTTCCAATCCATGAGCATGGAAGATTTCTCCATTTTTTGGTATCCTCTTCTATTTCTTTCTGTAAGGTTTTGTAGTTTTCATCATAGAGTTCTTTAACGTCCTTGGTTAAGTTTATTCCAAGGTATTTGATTGTTTTTGTGGCTATTGTGAATGGGATTGATTTTAGAAGTTCTTCCTCGGCCGTGGCATTGCCTGTGTATACAAAGGCTGTTGATTTTTGTGGATTGATTTTATATCCTGCTACTTTGCCAAACTCTTCGAATAGTCAATAGTCTCTTAGTAGAGTTCTTTGGGTCCCCTAAATAAAGAATCATATCATCTGCAAAGAGGGATAGTTTGACTTCTTCCTTCCCGATTTGTATCCCTTTAATTTCTTTTTCTTGCCTAATAGCTCTAGCTAAAACTTCCAGAACTATATTGAATAGCAGTGGTGAGAGTGGGCATCCCTGTCTGGTGCCAGATCTCAGCGGAAATGCTTCCAACTTTTCCCCATTCAATAGGATGTTGGCCGTGGGTTTTTCATATATTGCTTTGATTGTATTGAGGAATGTTCCTTCCATACCCAGTTTGCTTAGAGTTTTCATCATGAAAGGGTGTTGTATTTTATCAAATGCTTTCTCTGCGTCTATTGAGAGAATCATATGGTTGTTCTTCTGCAGCCTGTTAATGTGGTGTATTACGTTGATTGTTTTGCGGACGTTGAACCATCCTTGCATACCAGGGATAAATCCCACTTGGTCTGGGTGGATGATCTTTCTGATGTGTTGTTGCATTCTATTGGCAAGAATTTTATTGAGGATTTTTGCATCTATGTTCATCAGGGATATTGGTCTGTAATTCTCTTTCAATGCTGCATCTTTTTCCGGCTTAGGAATTAAGGTGATGCTGGCTTCATAGAAAGAATTTGGGAGAATTCCTTCTTTTTCGATTGCTCTGAATAGTTTGAGAAGCATTGGAGTTAGTTCTTCTCTAAATGTCTGGTAGAACTCAGCGGTGAATCCATCTGGTCCTGGGCTTTTCTTTGTTGGGAGGGCCTTTATTACTGTTTCAATTTCTGTGTCAGTTATGGGTCTGTTTAGGTTTCCTATGTCTTCCTGGCTCAATTTAGGTAGGTTGTATGTGTCCAAGAATCTGTCCATTTCTGATAGATTTCCCTGTTTGCTGGCATACAAGTCCTTGTAGTAATTTCTGATGATTCTTTTTATTTCTGTGGTGTCTGTTGTTATGTTTCCTTTTTCATCTCTGATCCTATTGATTTGGGTCTTTTCTCTTCTTTTTTTAGTGAGTTGGGCCAATGGGGTGTCAATTTTGTTTATTTTTTCAAAAAACCAGCTCCTCGTTTGGCTGATTTTTTGTAATGTTTTTTTGGATTCAATCCTGTTGATTTCTTCTTTGATCTTAATTATTTCCCTTCTTCTACTGGGTTTGGGTTTGGTTTGCTGCAGATTTTCTAGATCCTTGAGATGACTTGAAAGCTCATCTATTTGGTGCCTCTCCAATTTCTTGATTTAGGCACCTATTGATATAAACTTTCCTCTTAACACTGCTTTTGTTGTATCCCATAGGTTTTGGTATGTTGTGTTGTTATCCTCATTTACTTCCAGAAAATTTTTGATTTCTCTTTTAATTTCTTCTATGACCCATTGTTCATTCAGGAGCATGTTGTTCAATCTCCATGTGTTTGCACGTGCTCTGGGGATTCCCGAGTTGCTAATTTCCAATTTGATTCCTTTGTGGTCTGAGAAGCTGCATGGTATGATTCTAATTCTTTTGAATTTGCTGAGACTTGCCTTATGGCCTAATATGTGGTCAATCCTAGAGAAGGTTTCATATACTGCTGAGAAGAATGTAAAGTCCTTAGATGTAGGATGAAATGTTCTGTAGATATCTGTTAGATCCATTTGAGCTATAGTGTCATTTATATCTGCTGTCTCCTTGTTGATCTTCTGTCCTGATGATCTGTCTATCTCTGAGAGTGGAGTATTGAAGTCCCCCAGTACTATTGTATTGGGGTCTAAGTCTCCCTTTAAGTCCCTTAACAAGTCTTTTAAATAAGCTGGTGCCCTGTGATTCGGTGCATATACATTGATAATTGTTATATCTTCCTGTTGAATGGATCCCTTAATCATTAAATAGTGTCCCTCTTTGTCTCTCCTGACAGTTTTTGTGGTAAAGTTTATGTTGTCCGATATTAAGATGGCTACGCCTGCTCTTTTTTCATTTCTGTTGGCATGGTATATCTTTTTCCAGCCTTTCACTTTCAGTCTGTATGGATCATTGTTGGAAAGATGAGTTTCTTGTAAGCAGCAAAAAGATGGGTTTTGTTCCTTAACCCAATCCGCCAATCGGTGTCTTTTAACTGGACAGTTCAAGCCATTAACATTCAATGTGACTATTGAGAAGGAGTAACTTTGCCCTGCCATTTGCCAAAGATATTTTCTAATATATGGTTTGAGATTCCTGTGTTCTTTTGTTGTGAGGTTTCCTTCCTTTACCTTCCTTCATATTGGCTACCGTGTTTCTGTGTTTCTGTATGTAATACATCTTTAAGCATCTTTTGCAGGGCTGGACGAGTGGCGACAAATTCTTTCAGTTTCTGTTTGCTGTGAAAGGTCTTTATTTCACCTTCATTCACAAATGAGAGCTTTGCAGGATATAATATTCTGGGCTGGCAGTTTTTCTCTCTTAGTACCTGGGCTATATCTTGCCATTCTCTCCTGGCTTGTAGGGTTTCTGATGAGAAGTCAGCTGTAAGTCTAATTGGAGATCCTCTGAGAGTAATCTGGCGTTTCTCTCTTGCACATTTTAGGATCTTTTCTTTGTGTTTCACTGTGGTGAATTTGATTATGACGTGACGTGGTGAGGTTCTCTTTTGGTCATGTTTATTAGGGGTTCTATGAGCTTCCTGTACTAGGATGCCTCTGTCTTTCTCCAAACCTGGGAAATTTTCTGCTAGTATCTCACTAAAAAGGCCTTCTAATCCTTTCTCCCTTTCCATACCTTCAGGAACTCCTAGAACCCGAATGTTGGGTTTTTTAATAGTATCCTGTAGATTCCTGACAGTGTTTTTTAGATTTCTGATTTCTTCTTCTTTTCTTTGATTTGACTGTTTCCTTTCCTGTTCTCTGTCTTCTAATTCCGATATTCTCTCTTCTGCTTCACCCATTCTGTTTTTAAGGCTCTCTAGTGTGTTTGTCATTTGATCTATTGAGTTCTTCATTTCATTGAGGTTTTTTGTCACTATCTCAATTTTATGTTCTACTAGTTTTTTCATTTCATTTTGATTTCTCCTTAATATTTCATTTTCACGGGAGAGATTTTCTACCTTGTCCATTAAGGATTTCTGTAGTTCAAGAATTTGTTTTTGAGAATTTCTTAATGTTCCTATCACTTTTTTGAGATCTGCTTCTTGCATTTCCTCTATCTCTTCATCTTCATAATCTTGCTTTGGCGTGTCTTTCTCATTTGGGGGCGTCATAGTGTCTTCCTTGCTTTTGTTACCTCGGCTTCTATGTTTATTGTTTGGCATGTTGGAGATAATTTATGGTTTTTTTTTTTTTTACTCAGTTGGGAGTGGAGTTGAGGGTAGTTGAAATCTGGCCTCTGTGAGTATTCGTTTGATCTACCTCTGGGACCACAAAAAGAGTTTATTCAGCCCTCAATGTGTTCTCCAGTTTTGCTAAAGTTATTGAGTTTGGCTGCGCTTTAGATATGTAAAATCGCAGTGCTCTTTGTTTTGCTTGTTGAGTGAAGGGTGAGGCCTCTGTTTCCCTCCCCCCTCAATGTCTTGGATTTCTGAGGTCTTACCCTCCTCCGTTGGTTCCCGCGCTGGCGAGGTTCTGTGGCACGGCTCCCGCCGCACACGGCTCCCGCCGCACACGGCTCCCGCCGCACACGGCTCCCGCCGCACACGGCTCCCGCCGCACACGGCTCCCGCCGCACACGGCTCCCGCCGCACACGGCTCCGCTTCCGCCGCCCGGCTGGCTCCCGCCGCACACGGCTCCGCTTCCACCGCCCGGCTGGCTCCCGCCGCACACGGCTGTTCCATTTCTTTTTCCAAAACACAAAAACTCATCTTTGTCCTGTGGCCTGTAGATATCTCAGCATAATAAGCCAATTGGTTCTGTTTTTGAATAATGGATACTCTGTCTAAACGCGTGTTTTTATGGTGTCAGAACACAAAATGCAGGGAAGGAAGAAGGCAAATCAAACTCAGACCCAGACAAAATTGAGGACATTGCTGATCAAGAAACCAAACATGGGCTGGGGCATCCAAAACAATGAAAGAAAGCAAGAAGTGGAGCCAGCCAAAACCTGTGCTCTGATTGAAAGAGAAACTTCCTCCCATGCTCTGAACTCCATATAACAGCCTGAAAACAAGAGGTAACATCATGAAATTCACTACAAAACATGATCAATAAGAATAATTTGAAAAGAAGCCAAGAAATCATAGTGTCCTTAGCGACATTAGGCTTGATTTAGCCACAACTGAACCAGGTGATTCGGGTTTCATGCACCATGATAAATAAGAAAAATTTGAAAAGAAGCAAAGAAATCAGAGTCCTTGGCAATACTGGGCTTGATTTAGGCACAAGTAAACCTGATGCTTGTGGTTGGAACCACCCCTCCCAGCCCACTGCCTGTGGAATTCTGATGGAATTAAACACAACATTTCAGTCACACTCATTTTTTATGGAATGAAAAACAGTCCCTTCTACATATGGGTTACATTTCATTTTCCAAAACAGAAAAATTCTTCTTGGTCATGTTGCGTGTAGATTTCTAAGCATAAATCTCCAATTTGTTGTGTTTTTATATCATACTGGATACTCTGTGTACACTCTTGTTTCCACTGCATCAGAATACAAAATGCAAAGAATGGAGAAGGCAAAAACAAACAAACAAACAAACAAACAAACAAACCTCAGACCCTGAAATAGTTTAGGAAATTGCCGATAAAGAAACCAAAAATCAGCTGAGGCACCCAAAACAGTGAAAGAAACCTAGATTGGAGCAAGCCTGTGCTCTGAATGAAAAAGACCATTTCTCCCATCCCCTGAACTCCATATTTCAGCCTCAGATCGAAAGGTAACATCATTAAATTTATTACAAGCCATGATAAACAAGAAAAGTGTGAAAAAAAAAACAAGAAATTCATTAGCCTAATTGAGCTTGATTTACTCAAAGTAAATTGGATATTTCTGGTTACATGCACTCCTCCCAGGTTACAGGCTATGGAATTCTGATTGAGTTAACCAGAAAATTACAGACACAGGCATTTTGGTGGGTATCAAATCTGTGCCCTCACAAAAGGGGTATATTTCATTTTCCTAAACTAAAAAACTCACCTCGGTCGTGTTTCATGAAGATTCCTAAGCATAAAATTCCAATTTGTTGTGTTTCTTATGTCATAATGGATTCTCTATATACACTCTTATTTTTATTGTATGTGTTGCACAATATAGAGAAGACAGAAGACAAAACAAACTAGACCCAGGAAAAATTTAGCAAATTGCCAATAAATAAACCAAAAATTGGGTGAGAAACCCAAACCATGAAAGAAACATTAAATTGGAGCAAGCCAAAACCTGTGCCCTGAATGAAAAATACGTTTCCCTCCGTGCTCTGAACTCAATATTCCAGCCTCAAAACAAAAGGTCACATCATAAAATGCATTGCAAACCATGATAAAAAAGAAAAATTTGAAAAGAAGCAAGAAAATCAGAGTCCTTAGCGATATTGGGCTTGATTTAGGTAGAAGTAAAACAGATGTTTCTGTTTGGATCCACCCTCCCAGCAGACTGCCTATGGAATTCTGATTGAATTAACCAGAAAGTAGAAGTCACACTCATTTTGGAGGGAATGAGATTCAGTCCCTCTACAAAAGGGTTACATTTCTTTTACCAAAACAGAAAAAAATCATCTTGGTGTTGCTGCCTGTAGATTTATAAGCATAAAACTCCAATTTGTTGTGTTTTTTATATCATATTGGATACGCTGTCTACACTCTTCTTTTCATTGCATCAGAATACAAAATAAGGGAAATAAAAAAGCAAAAAACTCAGACCCAGAAGAAACCAAAAACTGGCTGAGGCAACCAAAACAATGAAAGAAAACCAGAATTTAGCCAGCCAAAATCTGGGCCCTGATTGAAAAAGACCATTCCTCCCATGCCCTGAACTCCATATTCCAGCTTCAATAAAAAAGGTAACAGCATCCAATTCATTACAAAACATTATAAATAAGAAAAATGAAAAAAAAAAAACAAAGAAATCAAACAGTTCTTAGCCTAATTGGGTCTGATTTAGTCACAAGTAAAACAGACCTTTCCAGTTTCATTCACCCCTCTAAGCCCACTAGCTGTGGAATTCTGAAGGAATTAACCAGATAATCGCAGTCACACTCATTTTGGAGGGAATCAAATCTGTCCCTTCTACATATGGGTTACATTTCATTTTCCAAAATGGAAAAATTCATCTTGGTCATGTTGTCTGTAGATTTGTAAGCATAAAACTCAAATTTGTTCTGTTTTTTTAATATCATAATGGATACCCTGTCTACACTCTTGTTTTTATTGTGAAAGAATACAATACGCAGGAAAGGAAGAAGGCAAAACAAACTCAGACGCAGAAAATATTTCAGAAATTGCCAATAAAGAAACCAAAAATCAGCTGAGGCACCCAAAACAGTGAAAGAAACCTAGATTGGAGCAAGCCTGTGCTCTGAATGAAAAAGACCATTCCTCCTGTGCCCTGAACTCCATATTCTAGCCTCAAGCAAAAGGTAACAACATCAAATTCATTACAAACCACAACAAATAAGAAAAGTGTGAAAAAAAACAAAGAAATCAAAGAATCATTAGCCTAATTAGGCTTGATTTAGTGAAAGTAAACCGGATGTTTCCAGTTTCATCCATCCTTTCCAGGCGACTGGCTGGGGAATTCTGATTGAATTAACAAGAAAATCACAGTCACACTCATTTTGGAGGGAATCAAAATCTGTCCCCTCTACAAAAGGGTTACATTTCATATTCCAAAATAGAAACACACAACTTGGTCGTGTTTCATGTATTTTTCTAAGAATAAAATATGAATATGTTTGTGTTTCTTATATCATAATTTATGCTCTGTATACATCTCGTTTTTATTGCATCAGAATACAAAATGTAGGGAAGGCAGAAGGCCAAACAAACTAGATACAGAAAAAATTATTAAACACAAAATCTCAGTCACACTCATTTTTTATGGAATGAAAAACTGTCCCTTCTACATATGGGTTACATTTCATTTTCCAAAACAGAAAAATTCATCTGGGTCATGTTGCCTGTAGATGTCTAAGCATAATATGCCAATTTTTTTTATACCATAATGGATACTCTGCCTACACTCTTCTTTTTATTGCATCAGAATACAAAATGCAAAGAATGGAGAAGGCAAAACAAACTCAGACCCTGAGAAAGTTTAGGAAATTGCCGATAAAGAAAACAAAAAAATTGGTTCAGGTACCCAAAACAATGAAAGAAAGCTAAAATTGGAGCAAGCTAACCCCGGTGCACTGATTGGAAAAGACATTACTTCCCGTGCCCTGAACTCGATATTCCAGCCTCAAAACAAAAAGTCATATCATAAAATACATTTAAACCATGATAAATAAGAAAAATTTGAAAACAAGCAAAGAAATCAAAGAGTGCTTAGCGATATTGGGCTTGTTTTAGGCACAAGTAAACCAGATGTTTGTGGTGGGATCCACCCCTTCCAGCCAACTGGCTGTGGTTTTCTGATTGAATGAACCAGAAAATAGTAGTCACACTTGATTGGAGGGAATGAAAATTTGTCGTCGCTTCTACATATGGGTTACATTTCATTTTGCAAAACACAAAAACTCATCTTTGTCGTATTGCCTGTAGACTTCTAAGCATCAAACTTCAATTGGTTCTGTTTTTTATATCATAATGGATTCTCTGTCTATACTCTTGATTTTATTGCATCAGAACACAATATGCAGGGAAGGAAGAAGTCAAAACAAACTCAGACCCAGAAACAAATTAGGAAATTGCCAATCAAAAAACCAACAATATGCTGAGGCACCCTAAACAATGAAAGAAAGCTAGAATTGGAGCAAGCCAAAACCTGTGCTCTGATTTAAAAAGACCATTCTTCCAGTGACCTGAACTCCATATTCCAGCCTCGGAACAAAAGGTAACATCATCAAATTGATTACAAACCATGAGAAATAAGAAACATGTAAAAAAAAACACAAAGAAATCAAAGAATCTTTACTGATATTGGGCTTGATTTGGTCACAAGTAATCCAGATGTCTCTGGTTTCAGCCCCACCTCAGAGCCAACTGGCAGTGTTATTCAGATCGAATTGACCAGAATATCGTAGTCACACTCCTTTTGTAGGGTATTCAAATCTGTCCTCTCTACAAAAGGGAGACATTTCATATTACAAAACATAAAAACTCATATTGATCGTGTTGCCTGTAGATCTGTAAGCATAAAACCCCAATTCATTATGTTTTTTATATCATATTGGATATTCTTTATAACTATTGTTTTTATTGCATCAGAATCCAAAATGCAGGGAATGGATAAGGCAAAACAAACTCAGACAAGAAAAAGTTTAAGAAATTGCTGATAAAGAAATTAAACATTGGCTGAGGCACCCAAAACAATGAAAGAAAGCTAGAATTAGAGCAAGCCAAAACCTGGGCCCTGATTGAAAAAGAGCATTGCTCCTGTGCCCTGAATTCCATATTCCAGCTTAAAAACAAAAGGTAACATCATCAAATTCATTGCAACCCATGGTAAATAAGAAAAGTGTGAAAAAAAAAAGAAATCAATGAGGCCTTAGTGATATTGCGCTTGATTTAGTCACTAGTAAACCAGATGTTTCCAGTTTGAGCCACCAGTACCAGTGACTGCCTGTGGAATTCATATGCAATTCACCAGAAAAATCACAGCCATACTCCTTTTGGAGGATATTATAATCTGTCCTTCTAAAAAAAAATTTACATTTCATTTTCCAAAACACAAATTCTCCTCTAGGTCGTGTTGCCTGTAGATTTCTAAGCGTAAAATCCCAATTTGTTATGTTTTTCATATCATATTTGATACTCTTTCTAAACTGTTGTTTCTATTGCATCAGAATAAAAATGTTTGGAAGGAAGAAGGCAAAACAAACTCAGACCAAGTAAAAGTTTAGGAAATTGATGATAAAGCTACCAACAATCAGCTGGGGCACCAAAACAATGAAAGAAAACAATAATTGTAGCAAGACAAAAGCTGTACCCTGATTGAAAAAGACCATACCTCCCGTGCCCTGAACTCCATATTCCAACCTCAAAAAAAAAAGGTAACATCATCCATTTCATTTAAACCGTGATAAATAAGACAATTGTGAAAAAAAAAAAAACAAAGAAATCAAAGAGTCCTTAGAGATATTTGGCTTGATATAATCATATGTAAACAGGATGTTACTGATTTCATCCACCACTCCTAGCGGACTTGCTCTGGAATTCCGATGTAATTAAGCAGATAATCGCAGTCACACTCGTTTTGGAAGGAATGAAAATCTGTCCCTTCTACAAAAGCGTTACATTTCATTTTCCAAAACACAAAAACTCATCTTGGTCATGTTTCCTGTTGATTTCTAAGCATAAAATGCCTATTTCTTCTGTTTTTATATCAATAAGGATACTTTGTCTACACTCTTGTTGATATTAGGTCAGCATACAATATGCAGGGACGGATGAAGGTAAAACAAACTCAGATCCAGAAAATGTTTAGCAAATTGCCGATAAAGAAACCAAAAATATGCTGACACACCCAAAACAATGACAGTAAGCTAGAATTGGAGCCATCTAAAACCGGTGCCCTGATTGAAAAAGATCATTCTTCCTGTCCCCTGCACTCCATCATCCAGCCTCAAAACAAAAGGTAACATCATCCAATTTATTACAAACCATGATAAATAAGAAAAGTGTGAAAAAAAACCAAAGAAATCAAAGAATACTTAGTGATATTGGGCTTGAATTAGTTATGAGTAAACCAGATGTTTCTGGTTTTATCCACCCCTCCCCGCCAACTGGCTGTGGAATTCTGATGGAATTAACCAGAAAATTGCAGCCACACTCATTTTGGAGTGTCAATTTGTTAAGTCCACATCAGGAGTCACTGTGCACATACTCCTCATGTAGGACCTCTGTCCTTAATGTGCTGTACATTGTGATTTAATGCTATAACTAGTACTCAAACAGTATTTTTCCCTTTGTGTTTCTATGTGGGTGCAAACTGTTGGAATCAATACTTAATATATACTAAATTGATCTTCTGTATGTAAAGAGCATTGAAAATGAATCTTGAAGTGAATGGAAGAGGGCAGAGAGTGGGAAAGGGGATGGTTGCTAGTGGGAGATAAATTATGGGGGGGGGCATTGTAATCTATAAGCTGTGCTTTGGAAATTTGTATTCATTAAATAAAAGGTAAAAAAAAAACTGTCCTTTCTACAAATGGGTTAGATTTCATTTTCCAAGACACAAAAACTCATCTTGCTTGTGTTGCCTGTAGATTTCTAAGCATAAAATGGCAATTTGTTCTACTTTTTATACCATAATGGATACTCTCTCCAAACTTGTTTTTATTGCATCAGAATACAAAATGTAGGGAAGGACGAAGGCAAAACAAAATCATAACCAGAAAAGGTTTATGAAATTGCAGATAAGAAACCAAAAATCTGCTGAGGCACCCAAAACAATGAAAGAAAGCTAGAATTGGAGAAGCCAAAATCTGTGACTTATGGAAAAAGACTATTCCTTCTGTGCCATGAACTTCATAATCCAGCCTGAAAACAAAAGGTAACATGATACAGTTCATTACAAAGAATGATAAATGAGAAAACTGTGAAAAAAAAAAACACAAATAAATCATAGATTCCTTAGCGATATTGGGCTTGATTTGGTCACAAGTAAACCAGATGTTTCTGGTTTTATCCACCCCTTCCCAGCTGACTGGCTGTGGAATTCTGATTGAATTAACCAGAAAATTGCAGCCACACTCCTTTTGGAGGGTATTAAAATCTGTCCCTTCTACAAAAGGGTTACATTTCTTTTTCCAAAACACAAAAACTCATCTTGCTTGCATCGCCTGTAGATTTCTAAGCCTAAAAGGACAATTTGTTCTGTTTTTTATATCATAATGTATACTCTGCCCACACTCTTGTTTATTTGGCATCAGAATACAAAATGCAGGGAAGGAAGAAGGCAAAACAAACTCTGACACAGAGAAAATTTCGGAAATTTCCGATAAAGAAACCAAAAATCATCTGAGGCACCCAAAACAATGAAAGAAAGCTAGAACTGGAGCAAGCCAAAACCTGTGCCCTGCTTGAATATGACCACTCCCCCCATGCCCTGTACTCCATATTCCAGCCTCAACACAAAAAGTAACATCATCCAATTCATTACAAACCATGATAAATAAGAAAGGTGTGAAAAAAAACAAAGAAATCAAAGAGTCCTTAGCAATATTGGTTTGATGTAGTCACAAGAAAACTGGATGTTTCCTGTTTCATCCACTGTCGGGGCCAGTGGCCCTGGCATGAGATGCAGCAGGCTGAGGCTGTCCGTTATCTAATCCTGTTTCCTGTGCTTATTGTCCTGAAGGCTGAAGGCACAAGATTTTTCATCTCACATTCCTGCAGGCAGGATGTGCCTTCTGATGAAGGTTTATGATGTTCTTTGCTCTATCTGCAGAGCTTGTACCCTGATCATTGCTACTTTGTAAACTTGCTCTGTTCCTGTGCTATGCATGATTGCACACAATGAATGTTATCTGTATGGGGCCTGGGGTATATATCCTTGTCTTTCTGTGTGCTCGGGGCTGGAGACTGAAGGGTTTCCCCAGGGAGACTGCCTCCAGTCCCTCATCGCCGGGCCCCCTACTTTGGCTTGGAACGCGACGAGGCAATAAATGTGGTAATGAATTGACTGAGTGCTGCGTGTCTCCGTGTGGTTTGTCGGGTGGCCTCCGACAATCCACCCCTCCCAGCTGACTGGCTATGGAATTCTGATGGAATTAGCCAGAAAATCGCAGTCACACTCATGTTGGTGGGTGTTAAAATCTGTCCCTTCTCAAATGAGTACGTTCAATTTTCCAAAACACAAAAAAGTACTCTTGGTCGTGTTGCCTGTAGATTTCTAAACGTAAAATGCCAATTTGTTCTCTTTTTATACCATAATGGATATTCTCCCTATACTCTTTTTTTATTGCATCAGAATACAAAATGTAGGGAAGGAAGAAGGCAAAACAAATTCTGATGCAGAAATAATTTAGGAAATTTCCGATAAAGAAACCAAAAATTGGTTGAGGCACCCAAAACAATGAAAGAAATCTAGAATTAGAGCAAGCCACACCTATGCCCTAATTGAAAAAGACCATTCCTCCCATGCCCTGAACTCCATATTCCAGCCTCAAAACAAAAGGTATCATCATCAAATTCACTACAAACCATGAGAAATAAGAAATGTGGGCAAAAAATCAAAGAAATAAAAGATGCCTTAGAAATATTGGTCTTGAGTTAGTCACAAGTATTCCGGATGTTTCCAGTTTCATCCACCCCTCCCAGCCGACTGGCTGTGGAATTCTGATTGAATTGACCAGGAAATCACAGTCACAATCCTTTGGGTATGTATTAAAATCTTTCCCTTCTACAAATGGATTACATTTCATTTTCCAAAACACAAAAATTCATCTTGGAGGTGTTAGCTCTAGATTTCTAAGCATAAAATGCCAATTCAGTCTTTTTTTTTATCATAATGGATACTGTGTCTACACTATTGATTTATTATGTCACAATAGAAAATGTCAGGAAGGAAGGCAAAACAAACTCAGACCAAGAAAAAGTTTAGGAAATTGCCATTAAAGAAACCAACAATCGCCTGAGGCACCAAAACAATGAAAGAAAGCGAGAATTAGAGGAAGCCCAAACCTTTGCCCTGATTGAAAATCAGCATTGCTCCAGTGGCCTGAACTCCTCCATATTCCAACCTCAACACAAAAGGTAACATCATAAAATTCATTATAAACCATGATAAACAAGAAAAATTTGAAAAAAAGCAAAGAAATCAAAGAGTCCTTAGCGATATTTGGCTTGATTTAGTCACAAGTAAACCAGATGTTTCCAGATTCATTCACCCCTCCCAGCAGACTCGCTGTGGAATTCTGAGGGACTTAATCAGAAAATCACAGTCCCACTCCTAATGGAGGGAATAACAATCTGTCCCTTCTTCAAATGGTATACATTTCATTTTGCAAAACACAAACTCTCATGTTGTTCGCATAGCCTGTAGAATTCTAAGCATAAAATCCCAATTTGTTATGTTTTTTTAATATCATAATGGATACTCTGTCTAAACTGTTGTGTTTTTGCATCAGAATAAAAAATATAGTGAAGGAGGAAGGCAAAACAAACTCAGACCCAGAAAAAATTCAGGAAGTTACTGATAAAGAAACAAAAAATTGGCTAAGGCACCCAAAACTCTAAAAGAAAGCTAGATTTGGAAGAAGCCCAAACCAGTGCCCTAATTGAAAAACAGTATTCCTCCCATGCCCTGAATTCCATATTCCAGCCTCAAAACAAAAGGTAACATCATCTACTTCATTACAAACCATGATAAATGAGAAATATTTGAAAAAAAAGCAAAGAAATCAAAGAGTCCTTAGCAATATTGGGCTTGATTTAGTCACAGGTAAACCGGATGTTTCCACCTCCATCCACCCCTCCCAGCCAACTGGCTGTGGAATTCTGATGCAATTAACCAGAAAATCGAATCACACTCATTTTGGAAGGTGTTAAAATCTGTCCCTTCTGACATGCTCAATTGGACTTGCTCCAAATGGTGGAGTTAGAAATGTGCCAGGGGATTCCAATACAAACCCATCAAGGTGCCATGTACCAATGCCATCTCACTAGTCCAAGTGATCAATTTCAGTTCACAATTGATCACACTGATAGGTCTAAGAGTCAAAGGGATCACACAAACAAGACTAGTGTCTGCTAATCCTAACTGATAGAATGAAAAAGGGAGAGAAAGATCCATCATGGGAAGCGGGATACACAGCAGACTCACAGAATGGCAGATGTCCTAAATAGCACTCTGGCCTCAGAATAAGCCCTTGAGGCATTCGGATCTGACTAAGAGCCCATGAGAGTATTTTAGGCATGGAAAGCCAAGACACCGTGGAAAAGAAAAAAAAAAGAAGAAGACCTAAATGAAAGATCTCTGTGAGTGAGATCCCAGTGGAAAAAACGGGGCCATCAAAGAAGGAGGTACCTTTCTCTGAAGGGAGGAGAGAACTTCCACTTTGACTATGACCCTATCAGGATAAGGTCAAAGCCAGCGAACCCTAAAGGCTTCCATAGCCTTGGCAACTCATGACTAGTGCCTAGGGAGATTACTGACAGCATAAACTAGAGTGTCAAATTGTTAAGTTAACAACAGGAGTCACTGTGTACTTACATCTCATGTGGGAATCTGTCCTTAATGTGTTGTCTAATGTGAAGTGATGCTATAACTAGTACTAAAACAGTATTTATACATTTCTGTGTGGGTGCAAACTGATGAAATCTTTACTTAGTATATACAGAATCGATCTTCTGTATATAAAGATAATTGAAAATGAAAAAAAAAATACTTGGTTTTAAATTGGAAATTTCATAGCAAACTAATCACTTTGTAAAAATACCATGTAGGATCTCTGTCCTTAATGTGCTGTACACTGTTATTTAATGCTATAACAAGTACTCCAACAGTATTTTTTCACTTTATGTTGCTATGTGAGGGCAAACTGTTGAAATCTTTACTTAATATATACTAAACTGATCTTCTGTATATAAAGAGAATTGAAAATGAATCTTGATGTGAATGGAAGGGGAGAGGGAGCAGGAAAGGGGAGGGTTGTGAGTGGGAGTGAATTTTTATTGGGGGGGGGCAAAGCCATTGTAATCCATAAGCTGTACTTTGGAAATATATATTCATTAAATAAAAGTTTTAAAAAGCTAAAAATAAAACAAAAAAAAAATAAGAGAAAAAAAATCTGTCCCTCCTACTAAAGGGTTACATTTCATTTTCCAAAACACAAAAACTAGGCCAGCACCATGGCTCAATAGCCTAATCCTCCACCCTGCAGCGCTGGCACACCGGGTTCTATTCCCAGTCGTGGTGCCAGATTCTGTCCCAGTTGCCCCTCTTCCAGGCCAGCTCTCTGCTGTGGCCCGGGAGTGCAGTGGAGGATGGCCCAAGTGCTTGGGCTCTGCACCCCATGGGAGACCAGGATAATACCTGTCTCCTGCCTTCAGATCAGTGCAGTGCGCTGGCCACAGCAGCCATTGGAGGGTGAACTAATGGGAAAAGGAAGACCTTTCTCTCTGTCTCTCTCTCACTGTCCATTCTGCCTGTCAATTTTTTTAGTGGTTAACAAGTAGGTTTATTGATATCTATTGTATGTAGTGATATAAAAGGCAGGGTGGTGTTTGATAAAAGCTTTGCCTACCCCTGTACACCAGGTACTTATGGGGGTTAACAGAATATCCTGAACGGAAGTGAAGCCTTATGTAACAGAGTTCTGGGTAGCTAATCAAGCATGTGGGCCTGTTGGTTACCAGGACATGGGTTGCCATTAAGGCCCATAGATAAGGGCACAAGGGCATAAAGTTATGGGATTTTTTTCCCAAGTTCATCTCAACACTCTGCCACATCAAATATCACTGCCATACAATCTACACCTGCCTCCAAAAAAAAAAAAAAAACCACAAAACTAGGCCATGTTGCCTGTAGATTTCTAAGCATAGAACGCCAATTTATTGCTTTTTTTATGTCATAATGGATACTCTGTCCAAAGAGTTGCTTTTCCTGCGTCAGAATACAAATTGCAAGGAATGGAAAAGGCAAAACAAACTCATACCAGAAAAAATTTATGAAATTGATAATAAAGTAACCAAAAATTGGCTGAGGCACCAAAAACAATGAAAAAAAGTTAGAATTGGAGCAAGCCAAATCCTGTGCCTGGATTGAACAAGACCATTCCTCCTGTGCCCTGAACTACATATTCCAGACTCAAAAACAAGGCAACATCATACAATTCATTACTAACTATGACAAATATGAAAATGTGAAAAAATCTAAAGAAATCAAAGAGTTCTGAGCGATATTGGGCTTGATTTGGTCACAAGTAAACCAGATAATTCTGGTTTCATCCACCCCTCCCAGTTGACAGTTTGTGGAATTCTGATGGATTTAACAAGAAAATCGCAGTCACACTCATTTTGGAGGGTATTAAAATCTGTCCCTTCTACAAATGGGTTACATTCCTTTTCCAAAACACAAAACCTCATCTTGGTTGTGTTGCCTGCTGATTTCTATGCAAAAATTGCCAATTTGATGGTTTTTTTATGTCATAATGGATAATTTGTCTAAACTGTTGCTTTTCCTGCATGAGAATTCAAAATGCAGGGAAGGGAGAAGGCAAAACAAACTCAGACCCATAGAAAATTTTAGAAATTCCTGATAATTAACCAAAAATCGGCTGAGGCACCCAAAACAATGAAAGAAAGTTAGAAGTGGATTATGCCAAAACTTGTGCCCTGAACTCCATATTCCTGCCTCAAAACAAAAGGTAACATCATACAATTCATTACAAACTATGATAAATGTGAAAAGTGTGAAAAAAAAACAAAGAAATCAAAGAGTCCTTAGTGATATTGTGGTTGATTTAGTCACAAGTAATCCGGATGTTTCCTTTTTCATCTACACCTCCCAGCCGACTGGCTGTGCAATTCTGATGGAATTTACCAGAAAATCATAGCGATGCTCATTTTGGGGGTATTAAAATCTGTCCCTCCTACAAATGGGTAACATTTCATTTTCCAAAACACAAAAACTCATCTTGGTCGTGTTGCCTGTAGATTTCTAAGCAGAAAATGCAAATTTATGCTGTTATTTTTAATATCGTAATGTATACTCTGTGTAAACTGTTGTTTTTTTGGCAATAGAATACAGAATACAGTGAAGGAAGTAGGTAAAACAAACTCAGGCCCAGATAACTTTAGGAAATTGCCGATAAAGAAAGCAAAAAATCGACTGAGCCAACAAAAGAATGAAAGAAACCTAGAAATGGAGCAAGCCAATACCTGTGCCCTGATTGAAAAAGAGCTTTCCTCCCCTGAGCTGAAATCCGTATTCCAACCTCAAAACAAAAGGTAACATCATACATTTCATTACAAACTATGACAAATAAGACAAATGTGAAAAAAAAAAAAAGAAATCAAAGAGTCCTTAGCGATATTGTGCTTGATTTAGTCACAAGAAAACCGGATGTTTCCAGTTTCATTCACCCATCCCAGCTGACTGGCTGTGGAAGTCTGATGGAATTAGCAAAAAAATCGCAGTCACACTTGTTTGCGAAAAAATTCAAATGTGTCCTTTCTATAAATGGGTTACATTTCATTTTCCAAAACACAAAAACTCATCTTGGTCGTGGTCCTTGTATATTTCTAAGCATAAAACACCAATTTGTTCTCCTATTATACCATAATGGATACTCTGTCTACACTGTTGTTTTTATATATACAGGGAAGGAAGAAGGCAAAACAAACTCAGAACCACAGAAAATTTAGAAAATTGTCAATAAAGAAACCAAAAATTGGCTGAGGCACCCAAAACAAAAGAAAGCTAGAAATGGAGTAAGCCAATACCTGTGCCCTGATTGAAAAAGACCATTCCTCCTATTCCCAGATCTCTATGTTCCAGCCTCAAAACAAAGGTAACATCATAGAATTCATTCCAAACCATGATGAATGAGAAAAGAGTGAGAAAAAAAGAAAGGAATGAAAGAGTTGTTAGCTATATTGGGCTTTATTTAGTCACAAGTAAACCGGATGTTTCCTTTTTCATCCATGCTTCTCAGCAGCCTGGCTGTGAAATTCTGATGGAATTAACCAGAAAATCACGGTAACACTCATTATAGAGGGTATTAAAATCTGTCCCTTCTGCAAATGGGTTACATTTCTTTTTCCAAAACAGAAAAACTCATCTTGCTCTTGTTGCCTGTAGATTTCTAAGCATAAAATGCAAATTTGTCCTGTTTTTTATATAATACTAGATACTCTGTCTACACCCATGTTTTCATTGAAACAGAATACAAAATGTAGGGAAAGAAGAAAGCAAAACAAAGGCAGACCCAGAAAAAATTTAGGAAATTGCCAATAAAAAACCCAAAATCGTCTGAGGCATCTAAAACAATGAAAGAAAGCTATAATTGGAGCAAGCCAAAATCTGTGTCCTGAATGAAAAAGAGCATTCCTCCCGTGCATTGAACTCCATATTCCAGCCTCAACACAAAAGCTAACATCATGTAATTCATTCCAAACCATGAAAAACTAGAAAAGTGTTCAAAAATACAAGGAAATCAAAGAGTCCTTAGGGATATTGGGCTTAATTTAATCACAAGGAAACCGGATGTTTCCAGTTTCATCCACCCCTCCCAGCTGACTGGCAGTGGAATTCTGATGCAATTAAGCAGAAAATTGCAGTCACATTCATTTTGGAGGGTATTAAAATCTATCCCTTGTACATATGGGTTACATTTCATTTTCCAAAACATAGTAACTTATCTTGGTCCTGTTGCCTGTAGATTTCTAAGCATACAATGCCAATTTTCTCTGTTTTTTAAATATAATTATGGATACTCTGTCTGTAAAAAATAATACCATTTCTCCCATGCCCTGAACTCCATATTCCAGCCTGAAAAAAATGCAACATCATACAAGTCATTACAAACTATGACAAATAAGATAAGTGTGCAAAAGCCCAAAGAAATCAAAGAGTCCTTAGTGATATTGGGCTTCATAGAGTCACAAGGAAACCGGTTGTTTCTGGTTTCATCCACCCCTCTCAGCTGACTGGCTTTGGAATTCTGATGGAATTAAACAGAAAATCACAGTAACACTCATTTTGGAGGGTAGTAAATTCTGTCACTTCTACAAATGTGTTACATTTCATTTTTCAAAACACAAAGACTCATCTTGGTCAGGTTGCCTGTAGATTTCTAAGCCTAAATTCCCAATTTGTTCTGTTTTTTATATCATAATGGATACTCTGTCTACACTGTTGTTTTTCTCACATTAGAATGCAAAATGTAGGAAAGGAAAAAGGCAAAACAAATGCTGATCCAGAAAAATTTATGAAATTGCTGATAAAAAACCCAAAATTTCTGAGGCACCCAAAGCAATGAAAGAAAAGTAGAATTGGAGCAAGCCAAAACTTGTGCCCTGATTGAAAAAGACCATTCCTCCCGAGCCCTGAACTCCATATTCCAGTCACAAAAGAATGGTTACTTCATACAATTCATTAAAAAACATGATAAACTAGAAAAGTGTGGAAAAAAATACAAAAAAAATTTAAGATTCTTTTCAATATTCGGTTTCCAACCAAGATAAACAAGAAAAGTGTAAAAACAAAGAAATCAAAGAGTCCTTAGCAATATTGGGCTGGATTTGGACACAAGGAAACCGGAAGTTTCCGGTTGCATCCACCCACCCAGCCGACTGGCTGTGGAATTCTGATGGAATTAACCAGAAAATCGCAGTCACACTCTTTTGGAGGGTAGTAAAATCTGTTGCTTCTACAAATGGGTTACATTTTAATTCCTAAGACACAAAAAATCATCTTGGTCATGTTGCCTGTAGATTTCTAAGCATAAAAAGCCATTTTGTTCTGCTTTTTAATGTCATAATGCATACCATTCTCTGAAGGAAGGAGAGAACTTCCACTTTGACTATGAACCTGTCGAAATAAGATTGAAGTCAGTGAACTCAAAAGGCTTCCATAGCCTTGACAACTCATGACTAGAGCCTAGGGAGATTACTAATGCCATAAACAAGAGTGTCAAATTGTTAAGTCAACAACAGGAGTCACTGTGTACTTACTTCTCATGCGGAATCTGCCCTTAATGTGTTGTCCAATGTGAAGTAATGCTATAACTAATACTGAAAGAGTATTTTACATTTGTGTTTCTGTGTGGATGCAAACTGATGAAATCTTTACTTAATATATACTAAGTCAACTTTCTGTATACAAAGATAATTGAAAATGAATCTTGATAGAGTGGCAAGGTGGTGGAATAGGAAGGGAGCACACTGATAGTCCAGGGAGAGACAGTTTAATAAAAGTGGAGATAGTGCAGGTTCAAGGAAGAGTAGGGGAAGAAACAGCCAGAGGAAACTATTCTGGAACTAGTGATTCACAGTGGACCTCCGTGGAGAGCGTGGGAGCCCAAGTTCTGGACACCAGTGGCAGACTCAACACACCAGTGCTGGAACGCGAAGTGAGCTGAACCACAATAGCCCGAGACACTGGCAGGGAAGTGGAAAGAGGAGACTAGAGGGAACAAGGCTTGAAACTCCATGGGGAAAAGTTCACCAGGCTAACTAGAAGAGAGAGAGAGAAAAAAAATACGGACACGAATTTCTCTCTCTCTGCTCAACTCTCAAACATGAGCAAGACAAAGAGCAGGCACCATTTTTCACATACGTCATAAGCAGGGTGACCTCAGGTCTGCACCGGCCCTGAGCCTAGCAGAAAAACCTGACTCTGGGAGGGAGGGGTGAAATAACAGGAGATTAGGATCTAATGAATGTGTGGTGCTAATGATCTGAGACTGTGAAAAAAGAGATGGTGGGGGAGAGAACTCACAGAATTCACGTGAGTGCTTTCCAGAAACACTACAATTTGGTTACCTTGGCAACCCAGTGGGAGTCTGCAGGAGAATTGGAGCCCACACTGAGGGCAGCACAGATTTCCTGTGTGGTCCTTGGGAAGGAGCTTCCAAACTCTGGCTCCTGTGGGTATATCATTCGCCTACTAATGACCTCCAATTCCCTTCAGCTGTTCGGAATTACTTCCCTTTTTGAATAGAGAGAAAGGAAGAAAGAAAGAGAGAAAGAGGGAAAGAAAAGAAAGAAAGAAAGAAAGAAAGAAAGAAAGAAAGAAAGAAAGAAAGAAAGAAAGAAAGAAAGAAAGAGATTTACCACGCCTAATCTGGGAGTTATGTTTCACTTTGTGTTTCTATGTGGGTGAAACTGTTGAAATCTTTAATTAATATATACTAAATTGAACTTCTGTATATAAAGAGAATTGAAAATGAATCTTGATGCGAAAGGAAAGGGAGAGGGAGTGGGAGAGGGGAGGGTTGCGGGTGGGAGGGAAGTTATGGGAGGGGGAAGCCATTGTAATCCATAAGCTGTACATTGGAAATTTATATTCTTTAAATAAAAGTTTTAAAAAAAGAAAATGAATCTTGATGTGAACTTCAATGGGAGAGGGAGCGCAAGATGTGAGGGGTGCGAGTGTGAGGGAAATTATAGGGGGGGGAGCCATTGTAATGCATAAACTGTACTTTGGAAATTTATATTTACTAAATAAAAGTTAAAAAAAAGAAAAAGACCATTCCTCCCATGCCCTGAACTCCATATTCCAGCCTCCAAACAAAAGGTAACATCGTACAATTCATTACAAACCATGATAAATAAGAAAAGTGTGAAAAAAAAATCAAAGAGTCCTTACCGATATTGGGCTTGATTTAGTCACAAGGAAAATGGATGTTTCCAGTTTCATCGACCAATCCCAGGCAACTGGCTGTGGAATTTTGATGCCAATAACCAGAAAATCACAGTCACTCTCGATTTGGAGGGAATGAAAATCTGTCCATTCTACAAAAGTGTATCATTTCATTTTCCAAACCACAAAAACTCATATTGGTCATCTTTCCTGTAGATTTCTAAGCATAAAACGCCAATTTGTTCTGTTTTTTTTTTATATCATAATGGATACTTTGCCAACACTCTTGTTTTTATTGCATCAGAATACAATATCCAGGGAAGGAAGAAGGCAAAACAAACTCTAAAACAGAGAAAATTTAGGAAATTTCCGATAAAGAAGCCAAAAATCAGCCGAGGCACCAAAAACAATGAAAACAACCTAGAGTTGGAGCAAGCCAAAACCTGTGCCCTGATTTAAAAAGAGCATTCATTCTGTGCCCTGAACTCCATATTCCAGCCTCCACACAAAAGGTAACATCATACAATTTATTACAAACCATGATGAAGAAGAAAAGTGTGAAAAAAAACTAAAGAAATCCAAGGGTCCTTAGGGATACTTGGCTTGATTTAGTCACAAGTAAACCCAATGATTCTGGTTTCATAGACCGCCCAGCCGACTGGCTGTGGAATTCTGATAGAATTAACCAGAAAATTGCAGTCCCACTCATTTTGGAGGGTATTAAAATCTGCCCTCACAAATGGGTTACATTTCATTTTCCAAAACACAAAAACTCACCTTGGTGATGTTTCCTGTGGATTTCTAAGCACAAAATCCCAATTTGTTCTTTTTTTTATACCATAATGGAAACTCTGTCTACACTGTAGATTTTATTGTGTCAGAATACAATATGCAGGTAAGGAAGAAGGGAAAACAAACTCTGACCACGAGAAAATTTAGGAAATTTCCGATAAAGAAAGCAAAAATCGGCTGAGGCACCAAAAACAATGAAAGAAAGCTAGAATTGGAGCAAGCTAAAACCTGTGCACTCATTGAAAAAGACCAATCCACCCCTGACCTGAACTCCATATTCCAGCCTCAAAACAAAAGGTAATATCAAATTCATTATAAAGCATGAAAAATAAGAAAAGTGTGAAAAAAACCCAAAGAATTCAAGAGTCCTTGATTTAGTCACAAGTAAACCGGATGATTCTGGTATCATCCACCTCTCCCAGCCATCTGGCTGTGGAATTCTGTTGCAATTAACCGGATAATCACAGTCATGCTCATTTTGGAGGGAATTAAAATCTGCCCCTTCTACAAACATTTCATTTTCCAAACCACAAAAACTCATCTTGGTCATGTTGTCTGTAGATTTCTAAGCATAAAATGCCAGTTTGTTGTGTTTTTTTATATCATAATGGATTCTCTGTGTACACTCTTGTTTATTAGGCGTCAGAATACAAAATGCAGGAAAGGAAGAAGCAAAACAAATTCAGACTCAGAAAAAATTTAGGAACTTGCTGATAAAGAAACCAAAAAATGGCTGAGGCACCCAAAACATTGAAAGAAAGCTAGAATTGGAGCAAGCCAACATCTGTGTCCTGATTAAAAAAGACCATTCCTCCCATGCCCTGAACTCCATATTGCATCCTCAAAACAAAAGGTAATATCATCAAATTACTACAAAGCATGAAAAATAAGAAAAGTGTGAAAAAAAAACCCAAAGAATTCAAAGAGTCCTTGATTTAGTCACAAGTAAACCAGATGTATCTAGTATCATCCACCCCTCCCAGCCATCTGGCTGTGGAATTCTGATGCAATTAACCAGAAAATCCCAGGCACACTTGTTGTTGAGGAAATTAAAACTGTGCCTTGTAAAAATGGGTTACATTTCATTTTCCAAAACACAAAAACTCAACTTGGTCCTGTTGCCTGTAGATTTCTCAGCATAAAATCCCAAGTTGTTGTGTTATTTCTATCATAATGGATACTCTGTTTACACTACTGTTTTTTTGCATTAGAATACAAAATGTACAGAAGGAAGTAAGCAAAACAAAGTAGACTCAGGAAAAGTTTAGGGAATTGCCTATAAAGAAACCAAAAATCAGCTGAGGCACCCAAAACAATGAAAGAAAGCTAGAATGGGAGCATGCCAAATCCTGTGCCCTGATTGAAAAAGACCGTACTTCCCATGCCCGACACTCCATATTCCAGCCGCAAAACAAAAGGTAACATCATCCAATTCATTACAAACCATGATAAATAAGAAAAGTATGAAAAAAACCAAGGAAATCAAAGAGTGCTTAGTGATATTGTGTTTTTTTAATCCCAAGTAAACCGGATGCTCCCCATTTCATCCACCTGTCCCAGCCAACTGGCTGTGGAATTCTGATGGATTTAACAAGAAAATCATTGTCACACTCT
This sequence comes from Lepus europaeus, assembly GCF_033115175.1. Classification (NCBI taxonomy): domain Eukaryota; kingdom Metazoa; phylum Chordata; class Mammalia; order Lagomorpha; family Leporidae; genus Lepus; species Lepus europaeus. Next base: position 28,574,558 of record NC_084829.1, read on the forward strand.
TTTAGGAGGGTATTAAAATCTGTCCTTTCAAAATAGTTTAAATTCATTTGGAAAAACAGAAAAACAAAACAGGTACCCTTATTGAAAAGAGCATTGCTCCCGTGCCCTGAACTCCATATTCCAGACTCAAAAGAAAATGTAACATCATCCAATTCATTACACACCATGATGAATAAGAAAAGTGTGAAAAAAAACAAAGAAATCAAATAATCTTTAGCCATATTGTTCTGGATTGAGTCACAAGGAAACCGGATGTTTCCGGTTTCATCCAACCCTCCCAGCAGACTGGCTGTGGAATTCTGATGCAATTAACCAGAAAATCCCAGTCTCAAAGGTTTTGAAGGGTATCCAAATCTGTCTCTTCTACAAATGGGTTACATTTCATTTTCCAAAACACAAAACCTCATCTTCGTCGTGATGTCTATAGATTTCTAAGCATAAAATCCGAATTTGTTCTGTTTTTTATATCACATTGGATACTCTGTCTAAGCTGTTGCTTTTAAGCATCAGAATACATAATCCAGGCAAGGAAGAAGGTAAAAAAACTGAGACCGAGAAAAAGTTTAGGAAATTGCTGATAAAGAAACCAACAATCGGCTGAGGCACCAAAACAAGGAAAGAAAGCTAGAATTGGAGCAAGCCCAAACCTCTGCCCTGATTGAAAGTGACCATTCCTCCCATGTCTGGCACTCCATATTCCAGTCTCAAAAGAAAAGGTAACATCTTCCAATTTTTACAAAACATGATAATTATCAAAAGTGTGAAAAAAAAACAAAGGAATCAAAGAATACTTAGCAATTACTTAGCAATATTGGGCTTGATTTAGTCACAAGTAAACTGGAGGTTTCTGGGTTCATCCACCCCTCTCAGCCAACTGGCTATGGAATTCTGGTGGAATAAACCAGATAATCGCAGTCACACAGGTTTTGGAGGGTATTAAAATCTATCCCTTCTACAAAGAGTTTACATTTCATTTTGAAAAACACAAAAACTCATCTTGGTCGTGTAGCCTGTAGATTTCTAAGCATAAAATCCCGATTATTTTTTTATATCATATTGGATACTCTTTCTAAACTGTTTTTTTTATTGCATCAGAATACAAAATGCAGAGAATGGAGAAGACAGAACGAACTCAGACTCAAAAAATGTTTATGAAATTGCCGATAAAGAAACCAACAATCGTCTGAGGCACCAAAACAATGAAAGAAAGCGAGAATTGGAACAAGCCAAAACCTGTACCCTGATTAAAAAAGACAATACCTCTTGTGCCCTGAACTCCATATTGCAGGCTCAAAAGAAAAGGTAACATCATCCAATTCATTACACACCATGATAAGTAAGACAAGTGTGGAAAAAAAAAAAAAAAAACAAAGAAATCAAAGAGTCCTTAGCAATATTGGGCTTTATTTAGTCACAAGTAAACCAGATGTTTCTGGTTTCATCCACTTCTCCCAGCCAACTGGCAGTGGAATTCTGATGCAATTAACCAGAAAATCCCAGGCACACTCATTCTTGAGGAAATTAAAACTGTGCCTTGTAAAAATGGGTTACATTTCATTTTCCAAAACACAAAAACTCAACTTGGTCGTGTTGCCTGTAGATTTCTCAGCATAAAATCCCAAGTTGTTGTGTTATTTCTATCATAATGGATACTCTGTCTACACTACTGGTTTTTTTGCATTAGAACACAAAATGTACAGAAGGAAGTAAGCAAAACAAAGTAGACTCAGGAAAAGTTTAGGGAATTGCCTATAAGAAACCAAAAATCGGCTGAGGCACCCAAAACAATGAAAGAAAGCTAGAATGGGAGCAAGCCAAAACCTGTGCCCCAATGGAAAAAGCCCATACCTCCCATGCCCGGCACTCCATCATCCAGCCTCAAAACAAAAGGTAACATCATCCAATTCATTACCAACCATGATAAATAAGAAAAGTGTGAAAAAAAAAAGAAATCAAAGAGTGCTTAGTGATATTGTGTTTTTTTAATCGCAAGTAAACACCCTGTTTCATCCACCCTTTCTAGCCAACTGGCTGTGGAATTCTGATGCATTTAACAAGAAAATCATTGTCACACTCTTTTAGGAGGGTATTAAAATCTGTCTCTTCTACAAATGGATTACATTTCATTTTCCAAAACACAAAAACTCATCTTGGTCATATTGCCAGTAGATTTCTAAGCATAAAATGCCAATTTGTTGTTGTTGTTTTTAATGTCATAATGGATACTCTGTATAAACTGTTGTTTTTGTTCATCAGAATACAAAATGCAGGGAAGGAAGAAGGTAAAACAAACTTAGACCAAGAACAATTTAGGAAATTACTGTAAAAGAAACAAAAAGCAGTTGAGGCAACCAAAAGAATGAAAGAAATCTAGAATTGGAGCAAGCCAAAATCTGTGCCCTGATGGAAAAAGACCATACCTCCTGTGCCCTGAACTCCATATTCCAGCATGAAAACAAAAGGTAACATCATCCAATTCATTACAAACCATGATAAATAAGAAAAGTGTGAAAAAAATGAAAGAACTCAAAAAGTCCTTTGCGATATTGGGCTTGATTTAGTCACAAGGAAACCATGTATTTCCAGTTTCATCTACCCCTCCCAGCTCACTGGCTGTGAAATTCTGTTGCAATTAACCAGAAAATCACAGTCACACTCATTTTGGAGGGTATTGAACTCTGTCCCTTCTACAAATGGGCTGCATTTCCTTTGCCAAAAAACAAAATATCATCTTGTTCCTGCTGCCTGTAGATTTCTAAGAATAAAATGCCAATTTGTGTTGTTTTTTATGTCATAATGGATACTCAGCACACACTCTTGTTTTTATTGCTTCAGAATTCAAAAAGCAGGGAAGGAAGAAGGCAAAATAAACTCTGACACACAGAAAATTTAGGAAATTTCCAATAAAGAAACAAAAAATCATCTGAGGCATCCAAAACAATGAAAGAAAGCTAGAATTGGAGTAAGCCAAAACCCTGATTGAAAAAGACCATTCCTCCCATGCCCTGAATCCATATTGCATCCTCAAAATAAAAGGTAATATCATCAAATTCATATAAACCATGATAACTAGAAAAGTGTGAAAAAAAAAAAAAGAAATCAAAGAGTCCTTAGCTATATTGGGCTTTTTTTAGTCAAAAGTAAACCAGATGTTTCTGGTTTTATCCACCCCTTCCCAGCTGACTGGCTGTGGAATTCTGATTGAATTAACCAGAAAATTGCAGCCACACTCCTTTTGGAGGGTATTAAAATCTGTCCCTTCTACAAAAGGGTTACATTTCATTTTTCAAAACACAAAAAACCATCTTGGTCATGTTGCCTGTAGATTTCTAAGCATAAAACTCCTATTTGTTCTGCTTTTTATATCATAATGGATACTCTGTCTAAACTCTTGTTTGTATTGCATCAGAATACAAAATGTAGGGAAGGAAGAAGGCAAAACAAACTCAGACCCAGAAAACCTTTAGGAAATTTAGGATCAAGCAACCAAAAATCAGCCAAGGCACCCCAAACCATGAAAAACACCTAGAATTGGAGCAAGCAAAAACCTGTGCCCTGAATGAAAAAGAACATTCCTTCCTTGCCTGGAACTCCATATTCCAGCCTCAAAACAAAAGGTAACATCATAAAATTCATACAATCCATGATTAATAAGAAAAATGCGAAAAAAAACAAAGAAATCAAAGAGTCACTAATGATATTGGGCTTGATTTAGTTACAAAAAATCAAATGTTTCCAGTTGCATCCACCCATACAAGCCAGCTTGTTGTGAGATTCTCATTGAATTAAACAGAAAATCACAGTCACACTCATTTTTTAGGAAATGAAAATCTGTCCCTTCTACAGAACGGTTACATTTCATTTTCCAAAACACAAAACTCATCTTGGTCGTGTTGCCTGTAGATTTCTAAGCATAAAACTCCAATTTGTTCTGCTTTTTATATCATAATGGAAACTCTGTCTAAACTCTTGTTAGTATTGGGTCAGAAATCAAAATGTAGGGAAGGAAGAAGGCAAAACAATCTCAGACTCAGATAAACTTTAGGAAATTTCTGATAAATAACCAAAAATTGGCTCAGGAACCCAAAGCAATGAAAAAAGATAGAATTGGAGCACACCAAAACCTGTGCTCTGATTTAAGAGGACCATTCCTCCCGTGCCCTGAACTCCATATCCCAGCCTCAGAACAGAAGGTAACATCATACAATTCATTACAAACCATGATAAATAAGACAAGTGTGAAAAAAAAAAACAAAGAAATAAAAGATTCCTTAGTGATATTGGGCTTGATTTAATAACAAGTAAACCCGGTGGAATATGGAGTTCAGGGCTTGGGAGAAATGGTCATTTTCAATCAGGGCACAAGTTTTGGCTTGCTCTAATTCTAGGTTTTTCCATTGTTTTGTGTGTCTCAGCCAAATTTTGTTTTTTTTCAGCAATTCATTACATTTTTTCTGGTTCTAAGTTAGTTTTTTTCCTTTCCTACATTTTTATTCTGATGCAAAAAATCTAGTGTGATTTTTATTTTCTGGTTAATTCAATCAGAATTCCAGAGCCATTTCATCTGTTTTGGGTGGGTCTTCTTGAAACAATACGGTTCACTTGTTGTTAGCTCAATCCCAGATCTTGCTCAAGCCTCTATGTTTTTTTTTTTTTTGGCAGGTTTTACATATATTTCATTGTTTTCAAAGAATTATGTGATGTTTCATTTGGTTTTCTTGCTGGAATGCAGAATTCAGGGTAAGTGAGGAACAGTCCTTTTAAACCAAACTCAGATTTTGACTTGCTCAAATTCTAGAATTTTTTAATAGTTTTGGGTACTTCAGCCGATTTTTTTTTCCAGAGTGTCTTGGCTTTCCATGCCTACTATACTCTCATGGGCTCTTCAGCCAGATCCGAATGCCTTAAGGGCTGATTCTGAGGCCAGAGTGCTGTTTACAACATATGTCATTCGATGCATCTGCTGTGTATCCTGCTTCCCATGTTGGATCATTCTCTTCCTTTTTGATTCTATCAGTTAGGATTAGCAGACACTAGTCTTGTTTGTGTGATCCCTTTGACTCTTAGACCTATCAGTATGATCAATTGTGAACTGAAATTGATCACTTGGACTAGAGAGATGGCATTGGTACATGGCACCTTGATGGGATTGTATTGGAATCCCCTGGCACATTTCTAACTCCACCATTTGGGGCAAATCCGATTGAGCATGTCCCAAATTGTACATCTCCTCCTTCTCTTATTTCCACTCTTATAATTAACAGGGATCACTTTTCAGTTAAATTTAAACACCTAAAAATAATTGTGTGTTAATTACAGAGTTCAACCACTAGTACTA